>NW_027279978.1:30000-139183 GCF_046629955.1 Centroberyx affinis
GGTGATCTATCTATCTATCTATCTATCTATCTATCTATCTATCTATCTATCTATCTAGATCACATGAATATGAGCTATAAAATCAGATCCTGAGGCATGAGACTGACATGAGACTTGTATTTGAACACTCAAATCTGAATTTGTCAGAGTTGCTGCTACCTGAAGTCTTCCATCATTCACCGGAGACAGTTGTCATGATGCTGTCGTCCACAGCGGCTCGGCTGAGCGTTAGCATGGAGGACGACCAGACACAGGAAAACATTGGTTGAGGCTACGTTCCTTCCCTTGCTTGACTGTGGTGATCTGTTGTACATGCACGCCTCTGCCCAGTGCTTTCATTGGCTGGACATTGTGTACCACAGCGCTCTGAGGTTTGTCACAGGCTGCAAAGATCTCACTCACCATTGCACCCTATATGCCAGAGTTCAGTGGCCTTCATTGGCCTTGCGCAGAGTCACTCATTGGTACATATTTATTTATAAGTCCATCCTTGGTCTGCTCCCCTCTTACCTTTGTGGTTATATCTCACTCAAAACTAGGAATTATTGTTTGCGCTCAAATGACACCCTCTTACTGTTCGTCCCTGAGGTTCGCACTGAATTTGGCAAACGGGTCTTTATGTTCTCCGCCCCTGCAGCCTGGAACCACTTGCAGACAGATTTGCAGCTAGATGAGCTGATCCCGATGAGGGCATTCAGAAATGTAGTGAAGGGTTTGGAGGCAAATTCAATTGGAATTTGTAATTGCTTCCTTAGCTAGACCCGTTTCCTTGTGTCTGTCTTTTAGGCATATGATTCTGTGAGTTGCTACTGTATGTTTTGTTTTATGTGCTTTTAATGTTTGCTTGTATGTTGTTTGAAACTCTGTATTGCTGCTATCTTGGCCAGGGCTCCCTCGAAAAAAGAGATCTTGTAATCTCAATGGGACTCACCTGGTTAAGTAAAGGTTTAAAAAACAACGATGGAGAGAAAGACAAGAAGGGAGAGACGCCTCGATTCAGTCAAAACCAGAAGGCTGATACTGTAACTGAAACGTGTTGGAAACAGAAACAGATGTGACGTCTTTTGTTGTTGTCACTCTGCACATCGCTGTCAGCTCATATCGTGTCAGATTTGGGTTACATCCTAGAATAGAAATGAACAGTCATCCAAAACACTCAGATACAGTATAAACAGCAATTCAGAATTGAGCATGAAGGCCTGCAGTGTGAAAGGGGCCTGTGTAGTGTGTGTGTGTGTGTGTGTGTGTGTGTGTAAGTGCGTGTATGTGTGTTCATGTATGTGTGTGTCTCTTTGTCTGAGCACGTATGCATGTCTGTGTGAGTGCGTGTGTGTGTACATATGTATATGTATCTGTGTGTGCATGCACGCATGAATATATGTGTATGTTTGTGTGTGTTCATTTGTGTGTGTGTGTGTGTGTGTGTACAGTATGCATGCTCCTGCCATCAGGTGTGTACTGGTAATGTGCTCATGATCCACCTCTGGAGGTTTGCAGTGGAAAGAACATCATAAGGAGAGTAATGAATCAGTTTGGAGCTGCTTTTGCTTCCCGACTGCTTTCCTGCTCAGCTGAAGGTGGACAGCTGGATGGTTGGATGGTTGAGGGTTGAAAGTTAAAGGCTGGAGGCTGATGACTGGAAACTGGAGGCTGGAGGCTAAAGGCTAAAGGCTTGGGGATGAAGGTTGACGGGTAAAGGCTGGAGACTTGGTTGAAAGTCGGAGGCTGGAAGCTAAAGGCTAAAGGCTGGAGACTAAAGGCTGAAGGGTGGAGGCTGGAGGCTAAAGGTGGACGCTAAAGTCTAAAGGCTAGAGGTTGGAGGCAAAAGGCTGAAGGCAGGAGGCTGGACGCTGAAGGCTGTGTTGCTAAAGGCTGGAGGCTGAAGGCTGGAGGCTAAAGACTGGAGGTTAAAGGCTGAAGGCAGGAGGCTGGACTCTATGGCTGTGTTGCTAAAGTTTGGAGGTTAAAGGCTGGAGGCCAAAGGCTGAAGGTTGGAGGCTGCAGGTTGGAGGCTAAAGGCTGAAGACAGGAGGCTGGACGCTAAAGGCTGTGTTGCTGAAGGTTGGAGGCTACAGGCTGGAGGCCAAAGGCTTAAGGCTGAAGGTTAAAGGCTGGAGGCCAAAGGCTAAAGGCTGAAGGTTGGAGGTTAAAGGCTAAAGGCTGAAGGTTGGAGGCTGCAGGTTGGAGGCTAAAGGCTGTGTAGCTGAAGGTTGGAGGCTAAAGACTGAAGGCAGGAGGCTGGGTGCTAGAGGCTGTGTTGCTAAAGGTTTGAGGCTGAAGGCTGGAGGCCAAAGGCTGAAGGTTGGAAGTTAAAGGCTGGAAGCCAAAGGCTAAAGGCTGAAGGTTGGAGGCTGCAGGTTGGAGGATAAAGGTTGAAGGTAGGATGCTAAAGGCTGAAGGAGGAGGCTAAAGGCTGCAGGTTGGAGGCTAAAGGCTAAAGGCTGGAGGTTGGAGGCTGCAGGTTGGAGGATAAAGGTTGAAGGTAGGATGCTAAAGGCTGAAGGAGGAGGCTAAAGGCTGCAGGTTGGAGGCTAAAGGCTAAAGGCTGGAGGTTGGAAGCTGGAGGCTGCAGATTGGAGGATGAAGGTTGGAGACTAAAGGCTAAAGGTGGAGGTTCAAGGCTGGAGGCTGAGATTTGAAGGCTTTGAATCTAGGCCTCATGAGTAAAAGGCGATAACAGGAGAGAGGTGTGTATGTGTTTTTATGTGTATAATTCATGTTATGCTTATCAAGAGAAGAGTTTTTGAGTGTGTGTATGCCGTTCACGTTTGACGTACTGTAAATACAGGCGGTGTTGGTGTGTGTGCAGTGTGTTAGTGTCTGTCTGCTTCAGACGGTCTTAATGGTGTGAAGCTCTGCCTTCGCTCAGCAGGAAGGAATGCAGCAGATACAGACGGTGATAAATGCGACCCTCCCTGGCTGCAGGCAGAGGTAAAAGGTTTAACTAAACAAAGCGGCTCCTAATTTGGACTCGCATAACGAACGCCAGCCTGCGCAGACCCAAATTCCGAGCAGACATTAATCTGCCCCACCAGGTTCCTCCTCCAGGTCTGGGCCCGTGACCCGGCCCATCAATACTCTGCTTTAAAACAACAGCCGCCATGATCTCACTCTCCTCCTCCTCCTCCTCCTCCTCCTCCTCCTCTCCTTTCCCTCCGCCGCCTGACGCTCTCTGGGTTTTTGTCGCGCCTGTGGGATGCAGGCGAACTCAAATGAAAGTTGGATAATTTATCGCCTTTAATTAAATGCTTGCTTCAGGACGGATTAGATGTGTTCCCCCTTGTGCGGGGCAAGAGGGGAAGGTATTTGGTGTCGGACAGAGGATCCAGGAACACCAGGGAGGGGAGGATCATGGTTACCTTAGAGAGGAAGTGGAGTGGGAGGAGGGGGGGGAGGTAGGGGGGGGTCAGTTTACCCCAACGGGATGCATCGACCCGGCGGACAGGAAGTCGCGCTCGTTTCAAGGAACAATCATCATCTGTTTACCTGGAGACATGCAGACAGTTTAAAGACAGCAGAGCGGGGTTTCAACATGGAGTTATAAAGTGTTTACAGACAACAAAACAATAAAAGCTAGTGACATAAAAAATAACAAAATGATGAAATAAAAACAATAATAAAAATGTCAGTCGTTTAAAATCAAATTGAAAAAGAAAAAGATAGGCCTACATGAGGGAATAAATGCATAAAAACCTGTTATTTAAAAGCATAAAATGTGTTTTAAGAGATTTATTTAAAAGATTACATTGGCTCATGCAGGGTGTTACAAAGCCTAGTGTTCATAATGTTATAAACTTATAAGCATTTAAACTAAACTTTATAAGCATTTCACCACTTGTGGCGTAGCAGAACTCTGTCTACTATGAGACAGGTTTGACTGAATAACAGTTTACAAAGTATTCATTCAGTGTTTATTCGAATAGGGACAGATAGACACAGAACATTTAAAAAATAGTCTGATGTCACATTTCATAACATTTATAGCATAAGCGACTTTGCAATGTTTGTTCTTAGATGGGCTTTTGTTAAAAACAAATATCAAATACACACAAAAAAGACACTGTCAACATATGAAAGTACAAAAAAAAAAAAAAAAGAAAAAGCAAGAGACGCCACGGTCCAAACCGAAGAATGAAAGATCTCAGTGAAACGGCCGCTGGCAGTTTGGAAATCACCGGAGATTTGTCAGCAGCCGCTCAGCTCCGGTCATTTCTCCTGCCGAGCAGAGCCACTAACGACTCGGACTGACAAGTCATCTGCGTCTGGGAGGAGACTCGTATTAATCAGGTTAATGAGACTGAGAGGGTTAGCCCGGAGCTGACTAATTTACCTTCAGAATCAGCTCAATTAGCTCAGCTCGTTAGCAGGTGGGGGCGGGGCCTGAACCGGCCATTTGTCAGGTGTTTGTCAATAAACACAAATCCACCTTCAAGACGCCAGCCGAAGAAGGATTAAGACATACCAGCAATGACACAAATGTTATTAACCAAACAAAATGTAGGTTCATATGTTCTAGACCGATATATCAGTTTGTTGACATATGATGCCGATATTGATCTTTTATTAAATATCAGGTATCAGCCAGTCAGTGTCGTCCACCTCTGGAAAACTCTAAAAGGATTTCATTAGACTGGGTTTCAGTGGAGAGTTTTAGTGTCCCATGATGGTCTAAATGCTGTTTAATGGATACAATTCTGGAGGAAACACTGAATTATTCTAATATATGATGAAAGAAGTGGTCAAATTTAAGAATATTTACTATTGACACAAAATATTAGCTTCAGTCTAAAAATATTGGTATCAGTATCGGCCTTGAAAAAGCCATCGGTTGAACCTTACTTCATATTATTATGTAAATAATCACTCAGTCACATTAAAGTCTGGATTTCAGCTTTCACTATAGTAATTTATTTTCTATATATTCAGTCCGGCTTTCATCTGAACAAAGTGCCTGCAGCGCGCCGTTCGTCTGGGAGAGCGTGAGAGAGATCAGATGTCCGTCTCTCTCTCCAGAGGAGAAACAGTCGATTTATAGAGGAAGAGAAACGATATGAGGGGAACGTTCACTTTGTGTATAATAAAGTGCTGCACAGATAAACAAGCAGCAGAATCTGGGTAATTAAGCTAAAAGCACATGTGCTCCGGCCCGTCCCGCTGATCAAAGGCACATCGGCCGCCTCCCCCCCACCCACACACTCCCACACACACACACACACACACACACACACACACACACCCCGTCCAGCAGCCCTGCATCAGTGGACTTCAGTGGAGGTGACCACAACAAAGAAGCAGTGAAGGTTTTGTGTGTTTGTGTGTGTTGGAGTGGGGTGAGGGTGAGGTGTGGAGGGGCAGATGACCTTGGTTGATGACATCACCAGGCATGCTAGCAGTGGGGTGGGGGGGTGGGGGGGGTAGAGGGGGGCAACTCGACTGCCCCGCTCCTCGGTAAATCAACTCCTTTTCCAATAAGCGGCCTCCCTGTGGCCATCCATCACAGCGGCAGAGCGTGGAGACACAGGAGCAGACATAAACAGGAGAGGGGGGGGAGGGGGGGGGTCGACCTGTCCCCTGGAGGAAATAGGAACCCCCCTCCCCCCCCACCCCCAACCCTCCACACCCCTGCACCCCTCTCTGATTGGGGTGTTGGAGCCACGTTGAAAGAGCAGCAAGCCGGTTCCATCCGTAACATCATTCAGCATTTGGTATATTTCATTCAAATCTCCGGACCATGAGTTCACACTGACCCCTTTTCCACCAAACTAGCTCTGGTTCTTGAACCGGTTCCGTTCAGGATTCTTGGAACCTTGATGCTCTCTAGCGAACCGGTCCGCGTTTCCACCAGTTTTGAGCGGAACCATTGTAATCAAGGATGTGTCATCAACGGAGGGCGTTGCACAATGCCAGTGGTGGAAGAAGTATTCAGATCTTTGACTTAAGTAAAAGTAGAAATACCACAGTGTAAAAATACTTTGTTACAAGTAAAAGTCCTGCATTCAAAATCTTACTTAAGTCAAAGTACAAAAGTATTAGCATCAAAATATACTTAAAGTAGCAAAAGTAAAAGTAGTCATTATGCAGAATGGCCCATTTCAGAATCATATATATCATGTTATTGGACTATAATCATTGATGCATTAATGTGTTCATCAATTTAATGTTGCAGTTGGTAAAGGTGGAGCTAATTTTAATTACTTTATATACTGCTGGGTAGCTTAACCTATAAAAATATATCATCATTTATTAGTTGATTTATAATTTGTATTAATAATCTAAATCTGCAAAGTAACTAGTAACTAAAGCTGTCAAATAAATGTAGTGGAGTAAAAAGTACAATATTTCCCTCTGAAATGTAGTGGAGTAGAAGTATAAAGTAGCATGAAATGGAAATACTCAAGTAAAGTACAAGTACCTCTAAATTGTACTTAAGTACAGTACTTGAGTAAATGTACTTAGTTACTTTCCACCACTGCACAATGCACACTGGAAGTAAACAGTAGTAGCAAGATGGCGGATCGCATTGATTACCTGCGAGCTTTTGTTCTGTTCTTCTACCTGTAGAGTATGACACGCCCACTGATGTCATCACGGTTCACACTTGAAAACCTGCTATTTTTTTTGGTTCCAGCTGGGAACCAACTTTTCAGGTTCCGAACCAATTTATTTTTGGTCGAAATGCTCCAAACAGTTCTAAATTAGGTGTGAGAACCGGAAGGGAACCCGTCCCATGTTGGTGGAAAAGGGGAAACTGAGAGCAGCAGGATCAACAGGTCCGCTTCAGTCCCTTACAGTCCTCCAGAGCCACCAGAGGAACTCGATCAACAAGCTCGTCACCATGACTGAACTTCTACCAGTCAGATTTCACTGCTTTCTTGTTTCCCCACTGATGTGATTTAGTTTCACGGACAACAGTTCAGTTCTGCCTACAAAATGGAGGAGAAGCTGATTCCAGACGTTCAAAACTTCCCAGTTCTCTACAACTTTTATTTTAAAGATGACAGGAATAAAAGTCTCAAAAAAGATGCTTGGAGAACAGCTGATCCGTCGTAACTCGTGAAAACGATGTAACGTTATGAAAAGCAATACTACATATAAACTTGTTCATAAACTTGTAGCTTCATACCAACACATAGATACATTCAGAGCCTCTGGCCCCGCCCACAATCAGTCAGAACAGAGCGACACGTCAACAAGTCGCTCACAGTGAATGCAGCAAAGAACAATTGTGTGTTTGTTATTTTATTTTTTTTTTTTAGTTGTACCTGTTTACCTGATATACTACCTTTTATGCCGATTTTTTTTTATTGCTGCTTTTGGATTTTATTGTATGTAAAGCACTTTGTAAACATTGTTTTTAGAAAAGTGCTATACAAATAAAGTTATTATTATTATTATTATTATTATGAATTCAGACATTTTCAGCTCGGCCGGTCCCAGCGGGAACTGAACCTCCAACCCTGGCAGTGTTACTGACTGGCTGTCTGTGGCTGTCTGTGGCTGTCTGGCTGTCTGTGGCTGTCTGTGGCTCCACATCAAGCTGCAGGTGGAGTAGAGAACAGTTATGGAGGCTGGGATGCACTGAGCAACTTTTTAGGTCAAAACTGTAGGCCAACATTTCCCAAGAAGACGCATCAGCAGCCTCACAGTGACTCCACTGCAAATCCTTGTTGCCTCGGATGAATTCCCCTGTGAGCTTCGCCTCTGTCTCACTTCAGTCCCTTCTGCCAGGTGGGAATGTTGTTTGTGGCTAAAATGAAACATGGCTGCGGTCGGTGTGTTCCGCACAAGGGACAGTCACATCCGATTCTGTTTACTGGTAAACGCGGACAATCTGTCTTCAATATGAAAGCCGCGACGCTGGTCTGAAAAGCCGAGCTGGGAGCGACCCTTTAAACAAACACTGTCCTCTCCTGTCCTGAGAGGACGAGAAGTTAATTTCCATTAAGTTTTTACCTCTCTCTGCGGCCGCACACTTTACCTCCGCCTCTCAAGGGTCTAAGGAAGTTTGTCTATAAAAGCGGTGCAGATGGAGGAAACAGCATTTTTTTTGACTCTGTGAGGCAAGAATGATATGTGACAGAAATTTCCTCGAATTGTTTTGCATATCTGGAGTCTGGACGCACTCGGTCAAAACGAAGCCAGTTATGGCCGAGGCGGAATAATCTCAGGATTTCATTGCAGCGCTGTGATTGCACTCCGGTTCCCAGCAGTCTAGTAAAGCTTCTCCATAAATCCAAACAACCCTTGCTTTTGGAACAGCGAGCGGGCCGCTCTTGACTACATGAGAAGTGTCCGGGGAACAAGGGGAAAATTAGGCTGGAAGAGAGCGGCGCTGTTAAACAGACACCGAGCCCCTGGAGCCTCTGAAGAGAGGTTTTGGCCAGCGTCGCCACAGAAGTAGATTTAACTGACATGAGCCAAATAGCATTGGCAATCCTGGGAAGCAAGATTTGTGAAGTATGAACTTTTTGGACCGCTGGTTTCATTGCTCCATTGCATGTTCAAATACACGGAGACGCTGTTTGTCACAGGCCCAGCGCACTGACAGCTGAGGCTGCAGCGGCTATAATCTACTAACGAATGCATTCCTGCGGATATTTCGCTTTGGAGTGAAAACAGATTAGCTTGGTATACGTTTGAATTTATTAGTCGAAGCAATGAGTTCTTAAAAATTTCTCCTTTCAAAATCCGCAGCGTTCGCCTCTGCTGTCTGAAACGGTTCCACGCTCCTCGTCGTTTCATCACACGGATGTTTTGTGCCGTGTAAACCCGGAGCCGTCGGGGACGAGCTCCGGCTCTCCGCGCCCGCAACGATGGGACCAATTCTTGTGAAATTCAATCGCTCACCACAATAAGGTGATTCCCGGGCACGCAAACGCCGCCTGCGGCCCGGCTCCAGCCTGGTGTGGGAGCCGCTGGCACCTCGGGACGGGATGTTTCAGCTTGTTGCCTCATGGCACAAACTCAACCGAGTCCTGCTCTGTTTCCCCTTTGTACTTCAGACAAAACAAAACGCTTGGAAGCCATCTGACATAGATTACAACGGGCCAGTCAGTGGCAGTAAATGCAGCATTTAGTCCAGGCCAAACACACGCATACTATACATTGAAGCGGGGTAAGTGGGCACTTTGTGGGCGACTTCTTGGACGGCGTTCAAATGGATCTGACGGAGCCACTTATCATAGAGTTTATAGGCCGGTAATGAAACGGTAACTGGAGTCGTTTGCACACATTAAAGTGGGTGTTGAAGTGGAAATCTGAAGGGGAACTGGTGGAACATTAGATCTGAAGTGTGTTGTGCAGTAAACTGTGGACTCCGGCCTCCTCGCGGCTCCGGAGACTTGGCTGAAGAGCGGTGATGAGATTCCTCTCCAGGCTGATAGAGGAGATGTTCTGTGTTAGGAGCGACTGTGATTCAGAGGGAAGAGGCTGGATGCGGCGCATGATGTCACGTCTGCCGGCTTGTCTGTCCGTCTGCTTCATGTTCCTCACACTTACATTTTTTGTCTGTTAAAAAACGCTTCACACTCTCTGGTCAAAAGACTTTTCCTCGTTGGTCTTTGTCTGTCTGTAACCAAGCCGTGTCTCCGCTGGTTTGAATTAGACATCTTCACGCTCCGTCCCTTTGAATCCTTGTGTGTGTGTGTTTTTTTTCGGATGACACTATTTGAGGCAAAATGTTTCCGTATAAATGTCACAAAGCAGATATTTTTTCCATTATAGTGAAATTCCAATGGACTCAAAGGCAGCAAACCACACACACACTACAGTCTAATAGCAGCATTTCCAGTGAAGCGTCCTGTCCTTCCTTAAATACCTGCTGAATGACCATTTTCTCTCCCTGTCAGGCAGCAGCAGGATCAGAGCTGAAACTCTCTGACAGCTTCTTGGAGGTGAAAAAACTTTCCAGGGGAAACAAAAATAAACCGAGCGCAGCTACTCCGAGTAAAGCTGCTTAGCAGAGATGATTAGCTTGATGTGCTTAATGAGATGAAGGCTGTTAAGGAGACCGAACCAAGACTACGCCATTGTATACACTTGGATAGAAAATAATACCAGACACTGCAGCTAACAATAATAAACCCAAACATCGTACAATGACTTCCACAACTGGAGAATATAGTTGTCAGCTGCAGGGGGCAGGAGAGGATTCTGGGGGTTTCAAAATGATTTATAGAAGGTAGAAATGTTTCTGTTACACAAATGCATTGCCATGTTTGTAAGCTTTGTGATAAAATCCTTTCTCTTGTGAAATGATTCATATTTGCAGCCTCCAAGCTTCTTTCAATACATTAATCAAGTAAAATACCCTGAGAAATGGAAGTACGATCATGATTCGGTGTCAAAGTTCACAATCCTGCTCCAACAGGAGGTCATGAGGGGTCACTGTGTTTTACAGGCTGTGATCCAAACAGGCTGAGGACCATCAGTGACAGAGGACAGAGGACAGAGAACAGCACATCATCATGACAGCAGTTCGGTCATAAAGACATTTATTAAGACAGACATTAAAGGGACACTTCACCAAAAAAAAGTAGAGAAATGTTCTGGACTGTCTCACACATTTCCCAGAACTACAAACAGTCTTGCGCAACACTGTTTAGTTAGAGTTACAGAGAGTCTCAGTGTTGTGGGGAATTATCGGTGAAATACCACTTTAAAGAAAACAGCTGTGCCATATCTTAAAGGGATATGAAGTAATTTATGACCTTTATTGACGTCTATCAGCGACCAATAGGAATTCCTCCTGTCCCCTTGAGCTACGGCGGCCTGTAATTGACACAAACGATAAAGTCACGTTTTCACACTGTAGAGGAGTAAGCTGGTTGATTTGAGTGGAGATAAAAACAGAACCGTCTACTGAAGAGCTGATATATCAACATGCTGAATACTGGAATAATAAATCTGCTTTGTCATTAGTTTTGTTAGTTTGAGAAGGATGATTTTTCGCTTTAGTAGCTGAAACATCGACACCGGCAGCAGCAGGCACTCTGAGTTTTTGCTCCAACAGAGTAGAGGCAGGAAAGTGAGTTTTCTCTGCAGCTGGCCAAGTAATCACTGAGTCACTGCTATTGATCAGCCATCACCCATCAACAGATCAGATATATTAAGGTCATTTTGTGCTATGTGGCGGTAAAAACCTTACTTATTGCCCCTTTAAGAATATAAAAAGAAGTATCCGGTGTTTCTCCCACCACACAGAAAATGTTTCTCAGTGTCCAGACTCCTCCAGTAGCTGCACACTGACTTGTGAGTTGGGGTTTGATTACAGTAGCTTGTGGATCAGGGTTCATACTGTAGTTAGCACCCTGAAGGCTCTGTGGCACATCTAAGCAGACAGTGATAGATTGGTGAGATTAGAGAGCAGCATCTGACACTGCGCTATGATCCGCCGGCCTGAAAGCGGCGGAGGCCCCCTCTCTCTCTCTCTCTCTCTCTCTCTCTCTCTCTCTCTCCACACCGGCGTCCGGATCGCATTTCAAAGCAGGACACCGTCCGCCGGGGGAAGAAAGTCATTTAGGCCCCCGTGCCGCCGTAATGCAAAAAGCAGGTAGCTACCTTTTCCTTCCTGACAGCGCGGCGACGGATTCCTCTTCCAGTGCATCGAAACACAATGTTTTCTTTAGAACAGCGGGGGATTCTATTCGGAGGCACAGGCCATGAAATATGGTGCATATCTGTGTTTGGCCAGCAGCCAGGCGGAGGGGGCGGAGGGGCGGAGGGGTGGAGGGGGTGGAGAGGTGGAGGGGCGGAGCATCGGGCGGCGGGACACTGATGAATCACTCGGCTTTCACCTCGGTCTGCAGCGGGCGAGGAGGAACGAAACAGTCTTCATCTAGAACAGTGATTCTCAACCTTTTTCATACCAAGGACCCCTAATTTAGTCCACATTAGAGCCACAGACCCCCATTTGATGAGATTTTGTCTCTCGGACCCAAATCTGAGAATATTTTTATTGTCAGATATGATTTTGTCCAGAATTCCATGTCTATCTGTATCGCAGGTAGAGAGATAACAGAGAAACTATGATCAAAAAAGTCATTCTTCTACATTCTCTAACTGTGTTCACTTCTTGTGAATTAAATAATGGTGAAGTTTAACAATTCATCCATTTGCTGGGGACCCCCTGGAACCTCCTCAAGGACCCCTGGTGGTGCCCGGACCCCACGTTGAGAACCACTGATCTAGAATATATTATGAGTTTGTTTCCCAAAAAGATCCTTGCCTGAAGTTCATCACACTGTACTTAACGTGTTAAAATTGTCTTAAAGGCACTGTGATATTGGATTTCAAATTTTACTTGATTTATATACATATATGATTTAAGATGTTAAATGAAGATGTTGTTGCAATTTGGATTTTTTTTATTTGGTTTAGTTATTGCATTTTCAAACATTCATCCTTTCTTCCAGTCGGTCTCAGACTAACTCCAGGAAACGCATCACAGCTGGACTCGCTCCTGATTGGTTCCCTCATTAAAAAAGGACTGAAGTCCGTCCAATCAGGGTCCAGTTTGCAGCATCTGAACTGGAGACAGAGGAGAGCTGAAAACAAAATCATGAAAACTGAATAATATGGAGCTTTGAAGTCTTACTAGTCTTACACTAGTCTGCTTAACGTGTTAAAATTGTGGGCAGCAAGTTACATAACTCCACAATTATTTATATTCTGTTTTGTTACTTTTATTATTTCAGTATTTCTATTGTTTTGTTTTGTTTTTACATTTTTTGTTTGCTTTTTTTTGTTTGTGTGCTTATATATATTTATTTTTTGTTTGTGTGCTTATATTCTATTTTCCTTTTCCCAGCTGAATCCTGTCACTTCTGCTGCTGCAGCGACCTGGTTTCCCCACAGGGATCAATAAAGTTTCATTTCATTTCAGCTTCATTCAATATCTCTAATATATCAAGCATCCGCTCTGTGAAAGTGTTATCATCAGTTATCTCCTATCTATCACTTTGCCCAAGTGGGTGTTTTCAAACGGCGCGTATCTCATTTTGACATGAAACTTGTTTTTTCTGCAGCAGCATCAATATGCACATTAATGTCTATATATACTGCAGGCCCAGCAGGTTGTTGATGCACTAATCCTTCCTTTGGGGAAACAGCGAGGCGGCGGAGGGAGATCTCACTGACAGCTTCACAAACAACCCCTGCTGCTTCTGTCAGCTGCTACATCCACTGCAACCAGCCAACTGCCTCTGCTGCCTCAGCCGCCCCGACACACACACACACATACACACATACACACACTCTCTCTCTCTCTCTCCCTCTCTCTCTTTTAAACACATCACATATCTGATTATTTGATGTGTAATATCTCTGAGATATAAAATGAACAGGGGTTTTCTGTTGCTTTGCATGTGTGATGGATATTCATGATGATTCTAATTGTGACTGCAGCTGTAATTGCAACTATCACTGGCAATAACTGTTAAAATCTATGTTCTGTAATGATTTGCATTGCAGACATATTTGTGTGAATTTGTGGCAAATTGTAATTTTAGTTCTTCAAACATTTCTCAGAGGCAGAGCGGCTCTGGAGACAGAAATAATCTGATTGGTGGAGTTAAACCTCAGTGGGTGGAGCCAAAGAACCACAGTTAGCAAGTTTGCTAACTGGCAAACTTGAACGGCAAAGAAGGAATTAAAGTAAAATATAAATTCAAATATATCTGTTAGTAACTTATTTAGTTTATTCATTCATTATGTAGAAGGTCAGCAGCTAGCTAACTAGTTTACCTAGATAGCTCTAGGCTAGTTTGGCTAGTTTGAACTTTAAGGTCAGCTAGCTAACTAGCTAACCTAGATAACTTAGTATGGATAAAGTGTATTTTTTCAGTTAGTAGCAGAGCGCTAGGCTTCATAATATTAGCTTCCTCGTCTTTACCGCTTGTCTTTTTCACTAAAAAACTGTGGTTCTTTGGCCCACTGAGGTTTATTTCAACCAATCAGATTTGAATTTGTTTCTAAATATACAAAAAAAATATTATATTCATGTAGATGTCATTCATTCAAAATATAGGCCTATTTTGACAGGCCAAAATATATTTTGGATATACTTGCAATAGTTTATATTGTCATCAGCACATGAAGAAGTATTTTTTAAACATCTCTGAAATATGTGAATATATACTGTAAGTGAAATATATCTGTTTTGGAACAGCGGTCTGGTTTGCGCATGCTGCGCAGCATTCGTGCAGCTTTGCGCCTCTTCAACATGCCCTCGAATGGAACTCTGGGAACAACAAGATGGCGGGACGTTCAAAAACTCCGCAGACTGGCCCGAGTTATAACAAAATACAGTGTAAATAGCACAATCCAGTGATACAGAGAAACTGTGCACTGGTACATCGTTAACAGACGAGTAGTGGAGAAACACCGGTGAACATGAACGAAGTCCGGAGAAAGTTAAACCCTCCGTCTCGTCTGACAGACACACAGCTCCAACAATGTCCGACGACAAGCGGATCAAAACCAAAAGCAAACCGGCTCAGTCGGAGTTTCAGACAAACTCAGCAAACACCGAGACCGGCTGATGTTGTCGAGTCTCCCAAGTCCCACCAGACAGGTCAGCGACGTTACTGTCCGATCGCTCGTTTAGCTCATATTTTAAGTTGTCAAATGTGTTTAATTTACCTGGCTTCCCAGTCTGTTGGGTAACGTTATACGCCCTGATAACGTTCCGCGCTCTTGTATGGAGAGAACCGTACGCCAAACTACATTCAAATATCTGGCAATTTCATACATCGTAGAACAGGACTTAAGACCTTTTTGGGAATCATCAGGGTTCACTGCTTAATTCGGCATACTTAAAATTACTTATTTCGGTAAGATGTTAACTTTTAGGATGTGTTCACCTGTTTCTCCTGCAGTCGTCTTCCACCAAAATACACTGTAGATCATGGCGGTAGCGAGCAGTGTGAACCAAATATAAAAGTTGAGATTTTATTGAAATAAAGTACTGCTTGGTGGATGATACATTTGCCGAATTTAGCAGACGATGGTATTGATTCATAAAACGTCATAAGTAATGTTTCACAAGTTGTGTATTTATGCCCGTAAGCAAGGCAACATTAATCTGCCTGATCTTTGAATGGAGTTTGTCATAACTTCCTCCATATGATAACGGAACATAATGGGGCTGATAACAAGCAGCTATAGTTGGTATTGATCATTAACAGAAATGAACATGAAGGTTATTATAAATTCACAGAACTATTTCATTAAGCTAAATGATCCACCAGAGATCCACCAGTACATCTCTATACAGCTGATTCAGTGCCAGGATCCTCAGGTCCACTGTCTGCCCTGCTGAAGTGTCCTTGAGCAAGTGACTGAACCCCCACCAGCTCCAGACCCTGACCTCTGACCTGCCTGTGGAAGGGCAGGGAGCAGGAGAAAAGAGGATTTCCGTACATGGATTAATAAAGCATCATTTACACGAATATCCTATCTTTTTATGCTGAAGTTTACCGTGAGTTCCTTCAGTCAAATTAACCAGTTGGTCTTCTGTGGAAATAAGGCAGGATGAGCTCAAGGGAAGCAGACAGTTCGGCCTTGATTTATGACTTTGAGTTTGGGCATGTAGGCCCATGCAGTCAGATATTCCACACCGCACCTCTGTGCTATGGTGCAGAAAAAATCTGCTGTGGGGGAAATAGGCCATTGATATAAATTGAAGAAAAGTGGTACAAGCAGTCAGCGCCTGAAGTCATTTAGTGTGGAGAAATTTCTCCCCGAATTGTCTACAGCTGCAACCACACAGAGCGACTGAATGCTGCCTGTGTAGAATGATGTGTACAGTCGACTGTCTGCTGCGTATCTTTGTTACTGTGATCCTGATGCTGATGTTCAGGGCTGTTTGACTGCTAACCGGGTTGAAATTGTTATTTTCAAAATAGAGCTGCAACAATTAATCGATTAGTTGTCAACTATTAAATTTATCGCCAACTATTTTGATAATTGATTAATCGGTTTGAGTAATTTTTTAAGAAAAATAAGTCAAAATTCTCTGATTCCAGCTTCTTAAATGTGAATATTTTCTGGTTTCTTTACTCCTCTATGACAGTAAACTGAATATCTTTGGGTTGTGGACAAAACAAGACATTTGAGGACGTCATCTTGGGCTTTGGGAAACACTGATCCACATTTTTCACCATTTTCTGACATTTTATAGACCAAACAACTAATCGATTAATCGAGAAAATAGTCGACAGATTAAATGACAAAGAAAATAATCGTTAGTTGCAGCCCTATTTCAAAATGCGATCTATCTCAGATTGCTGATGAGCTGCAGCCGTTCTCCAAGCTTCTTTTTTGAGACGTTTATTCCTGTTGTCTTTCAAATAAAAGTTGTAGAGAACTGAAGCTTTGAACGGCTGGAATCAACTTCTCCTCCATTTTGCTCTTGTCAGGCAGAAATATTGTTCATGAAACTAAATCACATCAGTAGAGAAACAAGGAAGTGCAGAAATCTGATTGGCTGTTGAAGTTTCCCAGGTCGCTCAGCTCTGTGGGAAGTGAATGGACTTGTGCTGACTTGTTGCTCGCAGTGTGAACACACAGTCAGAATCAGCTGGTGTGTGTTTCTTCACGTCCAGATTTCAAGACCCCGACCCGAGTGCCGAGGTCCAGATATGTTGGAGGTTTCACCGGAGAGTCGCCGCAGAACGAGTCCGAGTTTCAGCAGGACATCATTTGGGACGCCACCTCTCCTTCCCCCAACAGACCTGGTAAACCTCCAACTGTCGTCTCATGATGCTGAACGTGGTTTTGAAGAGTTTGTTTCCAAAACACCATACAGGTCTATTCATTTTAGAAAACTGAAGTTTATCATTCAAATGGTAGAGTGTTGTCATTTTGTCGACCACAGACTTAGGTAACCCAAAATGCTTAAAGGTCCTGTATTATTCAGGTTTCATGATTTTTGTTTTCAAATCTACCGTGGCTCAGGGTAAGAGTAATGTTCTTCATGATGTAGTTTAGGTAATAGGGTATTTATTGAGGGTTCAAATGCTGAGAATTTGCTTGAGTGGAATTTAGCAATTTGTTTAGTGAGTTGAGCCAATCAAGACTAAGTCCAATTTTGATACGTTGGCTGGAATTAGTCAGAAATTGCCCGTATAAAAGGGTTAAATTTAACCACTCAAACAAAATCATATTTTAACAATGTCTTCATTAAGCAACTTTCATTGTATGTTTATATAAATAGAGGCAACTTTGAATTTGGATTGAAGACAAAAAGTTGCATATTGTTTTAACAATATGTTGGATTTGTACAGCGTGGTGACTCTGTTTCCTTCCAGGTAAAAGAGGCAAAAAACACACCAACACCGGTGTTGTGGACATTTCAGAGATCGTCAACAGGATCGCTCCTAAGGTTGGTGACAAGTTCCTGACCAAACTGATAGATAACTGCATGAGCCAAGGACATTTTGAATCAGCACTTACTCATATTTTACCATATTACATTACAAGCAACCAAAATAGGGCTCTGACCCTTGACCTCCTTGCTTGTAATGTTAGTGATCAAGGAATTGATCTGTAAGTTTCACTGGATAAGAGAGTTAACTGCCTAAAGGTGTTCCGACTCACAGCTCCGATCAGAAAGTGGTTTTGAATGAACAAGTGCAGCCATGAAAAGCAACGGTCACCCAGTCATTAAGGGATTTACAACCATGTAGTAAACACCATGTAGTTGTTTTACTGTTGTGTCGTCACGTGTGTTTCTAAAGCACGGCAGACCCAAGGTGGTGGAGCCGACCTTACAGCAGTGGATCGGAGACAGCGCCACCATTCCCTGCACTCCAGACGTCCGGCACCCCCGGCCCAAGAAGAAATCCCCAAGGTATTTAAACAGACCGACAACACAGTCCAACCCTGTTTTGACTTTCCATCATGAAGATCTGATGATAAAACTATTTGGGACAGAGCTTCTGGTGTGTAGACATTTTGACCCCAGACTGAGCTTCAGACTGAAAGACAGTCTTTTTAGCCTTTTATTCTTTTTTGTGGATTTTAATTGACCTTAAACATTTTAGCTTTAATCTCTTAACCAGGCAACTACATTTTATATTTGCAATTAAACTAACCAAAAGCAACATGCCAGCATCATTGGCAATCCTCATTCTAATGTTTGGGTATTGCTAATAGCAAGCTAGTTGGTTAGCTTGCAGGTGAAAGTTCCCATTAGTTTCAGGGAGAAATGCTAATGCTAATGCAGTTTTTCTGCTGGAAGAAGAAAATTGTCAACAAATGTAGATTTTCTTTCCCGGCATTATTGTAAAACTCTTTCATTGAAAACAGAGTAAGAGTAAGTATCCAATCTACATATTTTCAAAAAGCTACTTGTTTTATTTTACCACAGGCCAAACGGAGTCGACGACCTGTTGAAGCTGGCCAAACAGTTTGACTTCAACATGTTTCGGCAAGATGAAGACGAAGCTGAAGATATCCACCAGCAAAGTCTGGAGCTTCTTTCAGGGGACATCTTGGATTTCGAGAACGAGACTGAACCCCCGCCTTTGCTTCCCGAAACCTCTCAGCCAGCTGTAAACGCAGCGACTGTGAGAGATTCCCAGGTCCAGTTGCCCCTGGATCACCATATGGAGGATGATTTGGATTTTTTGTTCGATGGGCCGACCCAACAGCTAAATGGAAATTTAAGTCAGATTTCGATCGCTCCGTCTGCAGAAGTAAAACCCGCTCCCACTGTATCCTCCAGAGGGGTTTCTGGGAAAGATTCCGGTCCCTCGCATCGTCGCACCTCGAGTGTTTCCACGACACGCACCAAAGGCTCTTCAGTGAACGACGCGTTTGAGGACGACTGGGAAAACGACGATTTGCTAAATGACTCTTTAGTCTTTGAGATGACCCAAAATCCACAGAACTTTGCCGTTCCAAAGCACTGTTCAACCCAGAGAGACTCCTGTGAAATGCAGTATCAGAGGGATAAGGCAGTGAATATTCCTACCAATGGAGTTGTAAGACGTGAACCAGAAAACGGAGATGGCCAATCAGCTGTCTCTAAAGTGGAGAAGGAGAATGGGAAACACAGAATGACCTTCAGACTGGAAGCTAATCCTGATTTCCCAGTCAAAAGGATTCTGACAGACGCATCGACAAACTTTAAGTCTGCCTCAGATCGCGGCGTAGCTGCGGACGCACCGCAGAGTCGGGTTTCATCCAGCAAAAGTCTTCCAATGGAGACTGGATCTCAACTTAACTGGCAAACGCGCCATTCAAGCGTCATCAAGTCAAATCCACAGGAATCACCGTTTCATCAAAGGACTTCTGCCGCTAACTCAAGTGCAAAATACAACACGTCTGCTTCTACTAGCTTAAACGCATCAGCTACGAAAACTACTAAAAGTTACCTAATGAAACCTTCTGCACCTGAGGCAGTTTCTACCCATAAACCTCCTGAGCGCAGGGAGGAACCCGCCGTCCCTGCCCCGCTCAGGAACAATGACTTCCCGGATGAAGACTTGGACTCTTTCTTCTCGTCGGACTCGCTTTGGGATGACCAGGAGGATGACGACCTGATGTGCGAAATGTGCGAAGACCTGGAGAGCCAAGCCCAGAGCGTGGAGATCCTTCCCACCAAGCAGACGCCGCCGCCGCCGCCGCCGCCGCCGCCGGTCGGTCAGACGGTCAACCAGAGAGCGGCGCCGGCTCCTTCCACCAGAGCCTGGGACCACAGGAGCCAACAGCTGAACCATGTTCCAACCAATCCACAGTCTGCTTCTGGAAGAGGAGGCACCTGTAAGCAGTCGTTTCCCAAAAAACCAACACCCACATCTCTACCCTCGGGTTCAAGTAGACCAGCTGGGAATTCGTTTGCTGGGACTTATGGATCTAACTGTACAGCGAGTTTACAGAGCGATACTGGGAAGGACTCGTACAGATACATGCAAGCCAAGAACACTTCTAGAACAAACGGCTCAACCTATTTGCAAAGGAGTGGGAACCAGTCAGCTGCTGCACCACCGCCTGTCAACCATCAAAGTCAGTTTACCTTCAAGAGGCCAAACAACCCACTGGCCACAGTGACCAACAAAGGTAAGGACACGATCACACTGAGCATGTTCGGAGCGGTTTGTTTGAGTTCTGCGGCGTTTTCTGCTTTAGTTTGGTTGTTTTAGGTCAGATAAGAATTTGGCATTCAAATTCGTGTGGCACCAAATAACGGCACCAAGACGCCTGAAAATGTGAGTCTCAGTCCCCTAACAAGAGAACTGCGGTGCGGTTCGTTAGGAGTGAGAACATAATCCAACCAACTACAAGAAATTACTCAAAAACACAAGGGATTATGGGTATAAGTGGACGAATGTTGGCATCTGATAACCAACAGGTTCCTCATGCTTGGAAAGCCTAGCAGAGCAAAATGAAGTCTGGACTGATGGTCATATTCAGCTATTTCTTCGTGTGTTCTGAACTGGTGTGAACACCACAGAAGAAGAGACAGACAAGTCCATCATGTTAGATACAGTTACAGAGACTGGAGTCAGATTTGTAGGCCACTAGCATTATCTGAAAGTGAGAGAATGAGAACTTATAGCAGCTGTAAAGATAAATGGTAAGTAATTTTAAATGTTACGTGCCAAAGCCTTGTTTTGTATACAAGAGAAAATTACACAATATGTCATAAAAATAACAAACTGTTTTGAACCATCAGGGACTACTTTCCCTGTTTCCATAGGAAGTGAAGGCGGTGGGCGATGGGAGACTGTGCGGCTAAAAATCACTGCACAGCGGATAAATATGTGGTTTCTCACCTGAAATAGTTGAAAAAATAAGCATTGGCTAGATTGACTTAATGATATTTCATTTTTATGAATGTACAGGCCATATAATAAAAAACACCAACAACTTTTTCTTACTAAAAGGTCTATTTTCTTACTTTGGATGATGCTAGTGGCTACTGTCACTCATGTGTTAGCATGGAGCCAAATGTCACTCAACATAGTGTATGCTAAAGTGTTAGCAAGGAGCTACTGTTACTCAACATACTGTATGCTAAAGTGTTAGCATGGAGCCAAATGTCACTCAACATAGTGTATGCTAAAGTGTTAGCAAGGAGCTACTGTCACTAAACATAGTGTATGCTAAAGTGTTAGCAAGGAGCTTATGGTGCATTCCATTGTACTCAGAACTCGACTTCCAACACGGAAAAGTGGAATTTTCAAGTCTGAATTCCCAGTCGGAAATTCAGGAAAGATTCTTTCCGCCCGAGTTCTCCGACATAAACACAGCTGACGTCACAGCATCAATCTGTACTTAATAAAACTTGATTTTACTCAATATGTAGTTTTTGGGTTATGAAAACGTGTTGTAACAACTTTGTAGTTTCCATTTGTAACGTAATTCAGTGATTTGTGCTTCGTTACTAGGTAGAAGTCTTTGCTGTATGAACTCGCCTGCTAACGTAGCTCGAGCTGTCAGATAGCTAACGTTAACGTTAATGGGTAAAGGCTGCTGCCTCCATGTTTTCCCGAGAAGACGCACTGGAACGCATTTAGATCGGAGGTCGGTAATTCCAACTCGGAACTACCGACCTCCGACTTCCAATGGAATGCAGCATTACTATCACTCAACATAGTGTACGCTAAAGTGTTAGCATGGAGCCTACTATCACTCAACATAGTGTACGCTAAAGTGTTAGCATGGAGTCTACTATCACTCAACATAGTGTATGCTAAAGTGTTAGCATGGAGCCTACTATCACTCAACATGGTGTACGCTAAAGTGTTAGCATGAAGCACTGGAGCCACTGATCTACCAGGGACACGTGGATGATCTTGGTGTCTCTGCTCTCATCACCTGACAGGTAATTTGACCAACGGGACGTTCTCCCAGAAGCCTGCAGCAGCCCCTTTCCCTCCTGCCTGTGTCTCCACGGCAGCGGGGGGGAAATGCTCGGCGGCGGAGATCGAGCTGAAGAAGCAGCAGGCGATGGAGAGGAGACGGCAGCGGATGCGAACCGACCTGAACCTCCGGCCGCCGACATGAAGGAGCCGGACCGGACTCGGAGCGACAAACCAGCAAGCAGAGTCGGATCAGGATCAGCTTAAACCAGGCGGAGTCCGGACAGTGACTGTGTGCTCCAGCTCTTATCAAGGCCCAGCTTGTGATGCTTCATCACTGCTATCCATCATATAAAACTCTATACTTGCATTAAAATCACTATAAAGTTGTGATTATGGTTTTTTTTAGTTGTAGAAATCTCTGAAGTTTTACAGTTTATCAGTTTCATCAAATTGGTAGAACTGCTAACATGAGAAAAAATGCTGTGATACGATATAACAGACGGCAGGGCTGGTATCTGTTAAAATTAATGTAAATAAATCATCCACATGGATACTGTAGTATATATTTTTTGGGTTTTTTTCCCCATATTTTTGTAATTAAGCTATGTTGTTGATTTCTTGTATTTATTTTTTAATTCCTAATTGTATTAAGACATTTGAAGAGTTCCTTTCCAAAATTTGATATATCCATTTAGGAAAAAATATCACCAGCAGTTTTTTATTTTTGCACTTTTCCTTTCTTCCAAAAGGCAGATATCTCACTTCACTCTTCTGCACATGAGTGAAGTTTCCTGTAAACAGATGAAGCTTCCAGATCCTCCGGCAGGCTGAACAGATTTATTTCCACATCTCTGGAAGTTTTTTCTCTCTTTTGGATCATGAATATGAGACTCAGCTGCTTTTACTCATTTTCTTTTTTCTAATCAGACTATTAACAGTTTGTCTGGCATTTTTGTTTATTGATTTTTATCATTTTATTTCCTGTAAAGCACTTTAACTGCTTTGAAAAGTGCTTTAGAAATAAAGAGTATTATTAATATTATTATTGTTTGGGGTTTTATTATTAACCCCCTGATGTTTATGGGTGGTCCTAAGATTATTATTATTATTATTAGCATTAGCCTATTATTATAGTATGTTATTGGTTTCATATGGAGTCATCTGATCAGTGATTTTAAATCTACACTGCAGTCTGGACCCACCTGATTGAATGTATTGTGTTTTTCATTCTTTTAAAGCCATTTTGATCTAAAGGCTTCTGCTTAAATGCTTGAAATGAGTTTCTTAGACAAATATAAATAGTGAAGTTGATCCTATGTATGAATTTCTTTCCAAAGCCTTTGCCTTTCCATCAAGGCAAAGGGCGGCTACTTTAAAGAATCTAAAATATAGGAGAGTTTTGATTTGTTTAACACTTTTTTGGTCGCTGCATAATTCCATCTGTGTTATTTCATAGTTTTGATGTCTGCACTGTTATTATAAAATGTGGGAAAATAGTAAAAATAAAGAATAATGTGGAGTCCCCAGACTTTTGACGGGCAGTGTGTATCCTCCCTGCTACAGTCAGTCAGGTATCGTCTCTCAGTCTGAGGTTAGTCTGGGTTGCATGAATCATTTCATCATTACATGTCGGTCAGATAATAGAAGCAGAACCTGAACGCTCCAGGGAGCTGCAGAGCGGAGGCGGTTCACCCACAGAGGGACTTCTCCTGCAGACAAACCAGACAGACAGAAAACCAGCAGGAAGCAGGAGGATCAGCTGAGGAAGAGGATGAGCGGAGGGTGAAACCACCTCCACCTTTCTATCAGCAGTTTGCCACCTCTTCATGCTGCCTTCAGGTGCTCTTCATAAGCTCAGAGTTCTGCAATCCTGAATACGACTTGTCCTGCATTCAAAGTGCTTTCGCTGGCAAATAATAACAAAATAAACCCCATATTGAGTGAGAGAGTTTTAGGAGGAAAGAGGATACAAGTTGTTTTTATTGAGTGGCAATTAATAAATTAAGAAATGGAAAAAAGAAGTGGAAATAGAGCCCAAGATTTTTTTCCCTAAACGGAAAGGAAGATACGCCACTGCCCCGTCTCTTCCATTGCTTCATTAAAAATAGACGATTAGGACCGCAAACAAGCTCTAATTGACGGTGTGAGATCAGGCTGTGTGGCTAAAATCAAACTTTATGTGACTCTACAGCATTTTCTACAGCAAGGTTCTGGAATGAGCTGAGTGCAAATAATCCCAAATTCCACTATTCACATGACCGCCTGTCAGAGGTCATGTGACTCGCTTTGCTCGAGTCCCAAGTCAGTCTCAAATCTTGAGGCACAAGTCCCAAGTCTGAGTGTAGATTATTAAGTCAAGTCAGAACAAATCAAGAGTCCAGTATCAATTTAATATCTTAAAGAAAACTAAATATCTAGGACTTTTCAATGCAATATGGTTTTAATAGGATAAAAACCTGGTAAGAGCATCATGAGTTTGATTTCTATAATCAGTTTCAACTTCAATAAATTCAATCATTCCATACAAATTCAGAAAACAGAATTTAAATTCAGTCGTCTGCTGGAACAAATCTCATCACTTTCAATCTAAGTCATTTACACAAACACAAGATCTCAAGTCAAGACTTTAGAAACCTTTTCAAGACATCAGAGTACAAGTCAGAGTCAAGTCCCAAGTCACCAGAACCCAAGTCAAGTCGAGTCTCAAGTCTTCTCTTCATGCATCAAGTCTCAAGCAGTTACAATTGTGACTTGAGTCCAAGTCATGTGACTCAAGTCCCCCCCTCTGCCGCCTGTTTCTCAGTTTAATGTGTTTTTAAACCTATAGGTCCCACAGCGGTGTGGCTGAACAGTGCTGATTGGCTGTCAGGTGAATCACTTTCAGCAGGTGTGACGTCACTCAAAGGATAAGAAAATAAAGCATAAATAAATCAATAAAACAAAGTGGTTTTGTAGTGAGTGATATTAAGCTGATGTAAGTTATATCAACAAGAGTTTCTCTTCTCTCTGTCTGTTCAGCCATGGTGGCTATAGCTGCTCATGCTAACTACCCAGTTCTTCTGCTGTTGATTCCAAACAAGCCAGAAAAACGCATCACTTCCTGTGCAGCAGGAAAGAGCTGCCAGATACAGATACAGGTGTTCAGAACAGACATGTAAAGTCTTTCATGTAGTGGATACAGGTTGGATCACTCTGGTTTGATATCAATCAGACAGAGCGCAGCAAAACGGACACTTGTTTGTATGAAGATGTTGTGTATTGTTAGTTTTATCAGAGTATCTCTGGGTGTCACCTGACGCCCGGTGGGAGTCACCCGGCCCGGAGCGGCCGGGCCGCCCGGCCGGGCTCGTCAGGTCTCTTCATTAGTAGTCTGGCAGCTGTCTGATGGCGGAGATACCGGCCCGGCGGGTAAACCGAGCCCCGTTATCACCAGACAGGTGTGTAACTGAAGTCCCGGGACATTGCTGCAAATCAGTGGCACAGAGATGTAATCTGCCTCGGTTTAATCACACTGCCACCGTCTCAGCCTTATTCCAGGATTAGGTTTACTCCATTTGTAAAGGACATTTGACTGAACTTTTTTGCCAAGTGGAAGTAGTATTTTTAATTATACAGTAGTCCATTTTGGCAATGAAAGTACTGAGTGTCAAAGCGGTGGGTGGGGGACTCAGTGAGGGACATAAGGCTCTCTGTTAGGAGAGGAAACTGTTTCAATTGATTTTAATTCTTATTTCTGCCTCAAACATATATACAGTATTTACATATATACTGTATATATAAGTATAGTGTATTTTTTTTAGCAGAGTAGAGTTTTAGTTCTAGAAATGTTTCTCAGAGGCAGAGCTGGTCTGAAGACAGAAATAATCTGATTGGTTGAGTTAAACCTCAGTGGGCGGAGCCAAAGAACCACAGTTTTTTGGAGAGTGCAAATTAGCTAACTGCCAAACCTGAATGGCAAAGAAAGAAGTCTGGTCAAAATAATAAATAAAAATACGTCAGTGTCTTCAATGTCTTCTGAATCCTCAAAAAATGTGTAACTAAATACTCCAGGACAGCACTCCAATTAATTAATTTATATTTATTGCCACTCAGACGTTCTGTCCTGGAGTATTTCTGCCTCTGAGAAATGTTTGTAGAACTAAAGCTCTAATCTACGTAGTTTTACTCGCTGTGTTTTCAGGAGCAGTTTCACCAAAGCTGAAGAACATGTTGTGGTTGGTTTGTGGTTTGTCTCCCCCTTTAAAGACACGGAGCCTCTCTCTTGGTTTAAACTGCTTCAACACATGGATTCAAACAACAGATCAGACTCCTGTGTTTCTTCAGCTCGGGACAGAAAACTCTCCTCTCTCTCTCAGACCTGAAAACTTCTCATGTAAAGTTAGAGCTTTTGTTTCAGAGTCGGAGTTGCATTCAGGCTCCTGCTCTGCTCTGCCTGCAGTACGTCAGTGTGCCCCCCCCCCCCCCCCCAGGCCCTCGTGGTGTTCATGTCTTTCCATAAGCGCCTGCCTGTATACATGACCCGCCTGGGGAAGAGAGCAGTTTCATGGCCCACCTGACACCTACAACACGATGTGCTGAAAGTGTTTACGGCGGATCCTCTTCCCTGCTGCTGCAGCCACCAACAATTGCTGCAGGTGAAATGAAGTTATCTGAGAATTGCATTGAACTCTGGGTGACCTGCACCCCCCCCCCCCCCTCCTCCTCCTCCTCCTCCTCCTCCTCCTCCTCCCCGCCTGACTCTGCCGCCCCATTAATTATTCCCGTCCCAATCACAGAGGATAGTGATACTGGGACAGGTTGGAGTGCAGCAGCTCACACCACATCCACACTGCCTGCACTTTAACAGCTTTTTCCTGACGAGGTCGTCTGCTAACACACTGAGCAGCTAACACACACACACACTGAGCAGCTAACACACACTGAGCAGCTAACACACACTGAGCAGCTAACACACTGAGCAGCTAACACACACACACACACTGAGCAGCTAACACACACTGGGCAGCTAACACACACTGAGCAGCTAACACACTGAGCAGCTAACACACACACACACACACTGAGCAGCTAACACACTGAGCAGCTAACAGGAGCTAAGGAACTATAAAGGAAAGGAACTAACTTCAATTTTAGCAGGATATTATACAAATATCTAAAAACTAAAACTGCAAAAACTCTGAGTTATAAATAACATCCCATATACTATAGTGATATATGGAGATTAAAAAAAACAAAAAAAAAACATGTATTACTCTAAGGTCACTATAACTCACTACTGAGTACCACAAACACTCTATTGTTTCTTTTGCTTGTAATTGTTTGAATCCATTTATTTTATGTAAATCACTTTGAGTTGCATTCTATGTATGAATGGTGCTATAACAATAAAAAATATTATTATTATTATTATTATTATAGTGACACCATAGGAGATCAAAAAAGTTACCAAAAGTACAATAAGGTCACTGCAAATTCACTACTGAGTATCACAAACACACTAATATTATAGGAATATTATAGTCAATACAAATACCATGAAGTACAATAATGTCACTATAACTCACTACTGAGCACTGCAAATACACTATATACCAATAAGAATACTATAGCAAAATTATAGGAATATTACAGTGATACCTGGAGATGAATATACTATAAACTCACCACTGAGCACCATGAACACACTGGCAGATGAAGTACATAATGTACTCATCTGGGTAAAGTGCAGACTATGAAGTGCTCATCCCATAGATACGAAAAACTCTACAGTGAAATAAAGTACAACATTTTTTTTTTTACACAATCAGCATGATGGCAAGAAGTAGGACAATAAGGCCGAGGCTGAAAATAACCAAAATGTTCCTTTAAGTATTTATTTAGCCCACAGTGTCCCAGTCTAGTGAATTAACAGCCTGACACCATGGATGTAAAAACACTTTTCATTTTAATCAATTCTTGCATGTAGCCTACTATGTCAGAGTTTGGAAGTAACCACAGTATTTACATTTACTCACATACTACTGTAATTAAGTAGCTTTTTTGTGTACTTTTATTTTTTTTAAAGTCAGTAATTTGTCTTTGCACTCTGCACCATTGCACTATTGTCCTAGGGTTGTTTACATATGCATATTTGTATATAGTAGTTAAATGTTTAGGTTTAGGTTGTTTCATCTTGTTGTCCTTGTTTTTAGCTGTGTATTTATTCTGGGTAAGTACATTGAGAGCAACAAAAAAACCCCGAGTCAAATTCCTTGTATGTGAACATACTTGGCCAATAAAGCTGATTCTAATTCTGATTGACTTTTACTACTTTTACTACACTTACTAGTACATTTTTACTGCAGTATTGTACAGATGTTGTCTCTCCATCAGCAGCAGAAACTGGATCAACGTATAAACTGACAAACTGTGGATCCATTCACAGTGAGAAGAGGAATCTGACTTTACTTTGTTTCTGCACTTTATTTTGTCGTTTCTAATGTTTCCAGTGAAAAGATTGTAGTGTGAACTCTGTCCTCTCTCCTGTTAGAATCACATGGAAAAGATCACAGCTGACAACGTTCTCTGTTCTAAAGAGGAACTCAGGAACTTTTTACTCTGAGGACATTTTAAATCACACACTTTTTACTTTTGCTGAAGGAGATTTTTTACACCAGAACTTTTTACTTCTAGATTCAAGATTCAAGAAAACTTTATTGTCCATTAGTGCAGGCAATAAAATAAATGTGTCTTTCGCTGGTGCATAGCTCACTTAAGAGATACAATACAGTACATATAAGAACATAAGTGCACATAAAAAGACAACACAGTACATGTAGTAAAATCTCATGCAGTTAAAAAAGTTGACCAGTGGCAGTTAGAAATTAAATACTAAATAGAAAGTGCAGTGTAGGTTTCTTCTTAGATGCTGTTGAGCTGTGCAATGGCAGTGGGGATAAAGGACTACTGCTCATGCTCTACTGAAGTAAAATATGAGCAGTAATTTTCATATTCTACTGAAGTAAAATATGAGCAAAGTAACAGTACTACTACAGTACTACTACTTCTACTGGAGTAGGACGCTCCGCTACACCACTGAGTATTTCCCTGCATCCCAGTGTGGAGGACAGCAGAGTTTTCCTGGTCGGTTCGGGCTTCAGGTTTATCCTTGTAAGGGAAAATGTTGTGTATCCCGCTCCGTCTCTCTTCTCCCAAACACTCCCAACATAAAACTGATACATGAGCTGCACTTTGTTCCCCGCACAGCTGAGCCGGCGCTCCTCTGTTTACGCTCAGGACGCTGTGTGAAAATCCATATTCCTAGTAATTGTGTTTATGTAGTTTTAGCCATTACGCCCGGGTTATTTAGAGAGCCAGAAAGACATTTTAGAAGCAGGGCCGGCCCCGGGGCTTTTCATGTCCGGGGGCCCGGGGCGAAAATAAATCTGGAGAGTTGCTGAAGTCCAAATCACAAACAGATGAGCAGGTTCCATGGGAAGCGGCGGGTTCGAGCTCCATGTGTGCAGCGGGGGAAACGGATGGGACTTTTAATTGGCAGCGACGGGCACAACTGGCCGCATTCTGCTGCAGCTCAATTAGGAGCGTTCAGGCAGCCTGACACTTATCTAGGGGAGGGGGATCTCACACACACACACACACACACACACACACACACACACAGGACAAAAGCTCACTGTATATGATCTGTAAAATAAGACAATTTGATTACATCTGATTTAACTAGAAACCAAATCCATATTTCTCTTCACATGAATGAACGGGGGATGCAGTGAAGCTTTCCTGACTCTTCACCCAGAGAACAGTGAAGTGAAGTCAGGCGGACGGTCACAGATAAAGACAAAAAGAAAAAAAACAATCACATAAATATCACACCAACATAAAACACTTCAAAGTTATCTCCTGCTCCAGTAAAACCTGTTGTTGTTCCAGCCTGTGTGATTGAACAGCAGCTACAGGTGTAGTTTCACTGTTAAACTCTCCTTTATGAACCAGTAATCCCTTAAAATACCTTTTACCTTTACATTAGTTCACCCTTAATTGATGCAAAATCCCCTTCAAATGAGTTAAGGGAGTTATTAATGGAGGAGATCCCATCAAAACCTCCTTAAACACCTCTTAACTTTTAACTCCTTGCTTTCTAATTTAATGAAAAATTCAGGGAGACCGGAACTTTAAATTAATAACTCATTAATAACCTGTAAACCTGCACAAAAGGCATAAAAAATCCCTTAATTTCTAGTGTCTCCATGAACCAACCCATGAATAAATCCCTTATAAACCCATGATACTAACAACTTTAAAGCTGTTATTTTTTAATGGATAATTAATGTTTATGTAATGGAGAAATTAAGGACATTTCAGGGATCAAATTAAAGGGTTTGGTTTGGTAGTGCTCATCATGACCTTTGACCTACAACACAGAAACAGAAGCTTCCCCAGTGATAGTAGTTTGGTGATATTATGGAGTGTTATTTCTGCCGTTAGGTTGATCGATTCTTCTCTTATTTTCTTTTTAATGTATTTTTTTCTGTCTTGTGTTGCAGGCCTGGCAAGACAAAAGCAGCAGTAAAGTCAGAGTAGAAACCAAGAGGAGCGACTGTCCTCCTCTTTCTGCTAATGTGGATCCAAATAAATAGAAACTGTTGAAAGTTGGAAGCGGGAAATTCCCAGCTGGCAGAGACATGAAAAAAAAAAAAAGAACAGGAGAAACATGGCCGACTGCATGATTTTCTTTGCCCAACATGAAATATTGTTTTCCACGCAACAGCTAATGTTGCGTCAGTGATATTTCACAGTGTTAGCCGGTTAGCATAGAACGTTAGCAACTGTAAGCACAACTTAACTTTTCAAATTATTTTTTTTTTTATGATTTTATTTTCAACACAAAACATGACATCTTATACAATTACCACACACAAAACATCCTAACATAAATACAAAACATCCATACAAAACAAAAGCTGACATTACTAGACTTACATCAGAACATGCAAATCAACCTGTTTGCTCAGTCCCACATATCTGCTATATTCCCAAATAATAACACCTATACATTCTAACACCTCAGCTATCCAATAATCCAATACCTTTTCACACAGCCTCTTTTGCAAATGAACACATTATCTGTTCATTTTTTATCATCTCTTTTATGAAATCCACCTGATTAATACTCTTTCATCTCTTAATCTGCACACCTAATAAAAAAAACAAACAAAAACAAAAAAACAAAAACAAAAGCTAACTTTTCAAATTCATGTTCAAAGGACTCCTGCACACTGTCTACTTCACTTGCAATTAGAAAATATTTATTGGGAACAACGTTTTGGTACACAGACCTTCATCAGGTTATTTTACAAGACTAAAGGAGAGGTTGACCCATGTGGACCAATCAGGTCACACTACAGACTGACATCACTCATTGAATAACGCATCATACATAATCACATCATGGCACCATAGGCCAACAATATAAATAGACAGAAATATACAAAATGCACATTATACGTAGTTTAAAATGCACATATTCATAATAAAGAAAAGCTACCATACCAAGATAAATATTAACAATATTTCCAATAGCCTATCTGGTTGGAGCTTGAAAAAACTGTCTCCTAGAATCTGTCCCTAGACAAGAAAAAGAGAGGAGACGGGATTAGAAAAGAAAAAAAAAACAAATATATATGACGAAAGATGAAAGATAAAAAAAAAGAGACGAAATAAAATGAAGACAAAATACAGCAAAAACAAAAGCCATAGCTTATAATAAAGTGGTTCCTTCAAAATCAGTCAGAAACATCACAGAAAACAATAAATAAACAATAAATAAACCAATAAATCTTCTCCAATTGCAAGTGAAGTGGACAGTGTGTGGGAGTCCAGTCGGCTCATGGTCTTCTCCTCTCACCTGTCCATCTACAGGTGGGCAAAAGTTCTGCTCCTTCAAATTCATGTTCAACCGTTTACCAAACAGCTGATTTGATCAGTTCATGAGATGCTGGACATTGAACTTGATGTATTTTGAGGATCATAAAGATGTTAACAGTGAAGCTGAGTAGAGTTCAGAGCGGTGTGTTGTCATGACGACAGACAGCAGCAAGGAAACCTCCAGGTTACAGATCTGAGTTTCCCGCTCTGACCTCTGACCTCTGACCTCTGACCTGACGACCGATCGTCACTTTTCTCCTCGCAGGAAGTCGAGTTTCCAACTTTCCGACCGCCAGTGGTGGAAAGTAACTAAGTACATTTACTCAAGTACTGTACTTAAGGACAATTTTGAGGTACTTGTACTTTACTTGAGTATTTCCATTTTATGCTACTTTGTACTTATACTCCACTACATTTTAGAGGGAAATATTGTACTTTTTACTCCATTACATTTATTTCACAGCTATAGTTACTAGTTACTTTTCAGATCAATATTTTATATTTAAAACATTTGATCATCTTTATAAAATAACTATAAAATAGCATTGTTATAGATTAGACCACCCAAAAGTATAGCTAAATTGTTAAGATTAGCTTCATGTTGACAACTTTAAAATGCTGCTTACATGTACATGTATGTCAATAAATCAGTATTAATATTCCAATAATTTATGAAAAATATAACTCTCTAAATGGGGACAGTTTGCATAATGAGTACTTTTACTTTGATACTCTAAGTACATTTTGCTGCCAATACTTATGTACTTTTACTTAAGTAAGATTTTGAATGCAGGACTTTTACTTGTAATGGAGTATCTTTACATTGTTGTATTGATACTTTTACTGAAGTAAAACATCTCAGTACTTCTTCCACCACTGCTGACTGCAGATCAGATCAGAGCAGGAAGGTTTCAGCTGATCGTCCCCAAAACCTTTCATCTGGATCACAGATTTATAACAACCAGGATCAGACTGATCTGGATGATTTTAACTCAATTGTCACGCAGGATCCTTCTGATCCAGATAAACAAGATCAGGATTACAGAATCCAGGCTGTCAGTCTTTAAATGAACCTCTGTCACGCCACCTGCTGGACAGATGATGTTACAGCAGCTTGTTAGAGCAAAAAGACACGAGGGAACTGGATGGAAGAGTAAAAGACAGTTTGTGTGTTACTTTTATTCACTTATCTGCACAAGTTTATGATGCATAAAAACTGAAAGACAAAATTCCCAGCAGCTGGTATGAGACTGTTCATTTAATAAAATGTAAACATTAAATCATATTGTTAATCTATATTAATGATGTTCAGAATTCAGTGTCTTGGTTCTATATGAAGCTTTCAATTCAATTCAACTCAATTCCTATATTTAAACAGGTAAGTCCCATTGAGATCGAGATCTTGTTTTCAAGAGAGAAACAAGAAAACAAAACGAACAAAATCCATCATTCATTCAGACAATCCACATGCAGACAAAATAAGAAAACTAAGAGAAACAAGAGCAATCCCTGTATAACGCATCATCCAGCAGCACCTAAACGTCTCTATGGAGACAAGTCGGTCCAGTTTGAGTGAGTCCTGAAGCCTGTTCCATCTGTTAGGAGCGTAAAAGGTGAAAGCGGTCTTTCCTGACTCTGTGTGTTCATATGTGGAATGTCCAATCTAATGTCAGCCTGTGAATGTGTCTGGTAGCACTGAAACTTTAAAGTGAAGACAAACACAGTGGTAGTTTGCCACGTAAGGATTTGTAAATAAACAAAAGGCAGTGTTGTTCTCTTCGAGTGGTAAGAGACAGCCATCCTACTTTCTCATAGAGAATACAATGATGTGTTCTGAGCATGTCACTGGTTATAAATCGGTTATAAAAGCAGTGTGGTAAACAGCATCAAGTGGTTTGAGTGTCAGGGCCCCAGGGTGCATATAGATCACATCTGCATAATCAAGCACTGATAAAAATGTTGCTTGGACAATCTGCATCCTACTACTCATGGTAAGGCATTGCTTATTTCTAAAGAAGAAACCCAGTTTAAACTTCAGTTTCTTAATAATAATAATAATAATAATACATTAGTCTTGTATAGCGCTTTTCTAACTACTCAAAGACGCTTCACAAACAGGGTAAAATCATTTAATAAGTGCATTTAAAAATAAAAAAATAGTAAAGACAAGAATAAAAGTAGGTGGTTAAAACTAGAGGAATCAAGAGTCAGTTCATTGACATGGGTTTTAAAAGACATTTTTTCATCTAACCAGATACCTAGGTACTTGTAACACTGGACCTTGTGAATTTGAACCTCATTTATTGTACTAATGTTAAAATTCATAGTATTTTTTGTATGTGAACTGGTAAAAAGCATGTATTTCGTCTTATCTGGGTTTAGCACAAGCTTAAGTTTAATCAGGGCGTTTTGAAATATGAAGCTTCTTCTGTCTCTGAATCCTCTGAATCCTTCAGTGGATCAAGATCATCCTGAAAGCTGCTGATCTGACTTTGAGTTCTGAAAAACACACAAACATTTAAACTTCATTAAAGATAATATTGGATTACCCAATCTGAACGATCAGAATCTGGTTTATCCGTTTTAAAGACAATTTTCAGATTTAATCCAGTTACTGAAATCCTGTTAGGAAAGGATTCAGGTTTTAGGATTTCCTGTCAAGTCTGAGCTGGGAACTTGTGCTTATGGAGAAACCTTAGGATTATAATCGGTGTCGTGCTTTCAAACTGTCAGTTAATGTTTTAAATGTCTTATTGAGGCGATCGCCATGTTGGAGAACGCAGGCAGCTCCCGTCAGGTCTGAAATGCATCATGGGAAAAAAGTGATACTGTTGGTTATCCTGCATGACGAAAACAATAAAAAAATCTCTTATTTGTTGTTGTTTTTGTTTTTTTTCAATTTGACCATTTTTATGGCAAAAATCCCTGAATTTTCTTCTTGTCACGGTGGAAAAGCCTCTGAAACAGCATTTATACTTTTTTTTATTATACTTTATTGTGTCATCATTACAATATAGCAGTGAAACAGCATTCAGAGCATCATGGGACACTAAAACTCTCCACTGAAACCAGACTGATGAGATTCTTTTAGTGTCAGCAGCTCTTTAAGGCAGAGAGACACCACACCTGTTCAATGGTAGAGAAACTCTGGGAGACAATACTGCGTTTCAATGAAGAATTAATTCACAAAAAACAACTAAAAGAATAAAGAAATGTCCAAAGAAAATGTCATATCATGTCAGTTTTGTCAGTTCTGTGGTCAGGAGGAACCTCCATCACATCAGAGCCGGACGACACTGACTGACTGATATCTGATATTTAACAGAAGATCAATATCGGCATCATATATCGGTCTAACAGCAGCAAAGAGAAAACCTTCAGCTTCCTTACAGCCGTGTGAAAATATAATATGAACTCAGACAGACATGATTATATTATTTAAAGTCCCAAACTCAGACACTGAAGCTTCTGACAGGAGGGAGAGGGAAACATGGAAACTCCACAGGAAGCTGCTCACTGTGTATACGGAGGGGTGTGTGTGTGTGTGTTTGTGTGTGTGTGTGTGTGTGTGGGGGGGGGGGGGGTGTTAACAGTGAACACATGTAGTTCCTCAGCTATCCTTCATGTTAAGTTACACTGACACCTGCTGCTGGGACCAGAGCGGCACACTTCTGCCTTTAAATCTGTTAGAAATTTATTTTTCAGGCTTTTCCCCAAAACCAATTAAGGCTCATCATGTTGGTTTGACTGGTTTTGTTGCCTCGTCTCGTCCTAAACTTCTACTTTTAACGATTATTTTCATTATCGATTAATCTATCGCTTATTTTTTCGATTAATCGCTGAGAAAGTGACGTCTTAAAACGTCTTCCTCAGTCTGGAGAAACTGAGAAAAGCTGCTACAGCTAACCCTGTAACCCTGTTTGGTATTTTTACTTGATAAATGACTAAAACTTGATGAAATTATAATGGATTAATTTTCTGCCAATCGACTGATCGTTTCAGCACTATTATTTATTTTTGAATCTTTTAACACTTTTAATAGTATTTGTATTACCGCTCTTATGTCCTATTTTCATGTGAAGCATGTTGTAATCTGTTGTGATGAGCTCTATGCTACATGAATAAAGGTTTATTATTATTTTACAGGGCTGCAGGACTCCAGTCCTCCTTCTGATGTGATGATTTGTTTTGGATGTTTGCTCGACTTTTTCCTTCCTTTCTAAAAACATTTTAAAAATGGGACATTTTATTTTTGTTTGGCTTCATTTCTCAGTCAAAGTGGAAAAGCACTCGGCTCCTTAGGTAAAGATACTTCAGATTGTAGCTTTAAAGTAATATTCCACTTAGTTTAAAAAGGGGTTATTATGAAAACCAGAATATAATCTACTCACCAGGATCAGATGCAGCTGGACCAGTTTGTAATGTTCAGATTTTTACTTCCCATTCATTTGAATGGAAACTGACATTGAACACGTTGGTGAACAGATTCAACAACAGATCCAACAGAATTTCACCAAACAGATAGAAGAGAACACAGCGGAGGGATACCATTTAGGAGAGATCGTTCCTGTTTGGGAGACCGGATCTACTTTTATTTTTAAACGCTAATTTTAGAGTAAACCAAGAATAGAAACGCAAAATGACGATAGACCCAGGATGGTTTGTTGTCTTAAAAGCAGGATCTGTTCACTAACGTGTTCAATGTAAGTTTTCAGTCTATTTTCATTTATTTTCATGTCTTGTAAGTCGGTTCATACTTCACATAAAAATGGCCGCCACTCCTATAGCATCCAGGAACGTTGATTTGAACGGGAGTGACAGTTCTATCCATTGCAGTTCTGTAGAAAGAGACAGATCTGGTCTACACAGCCACACCTTCACACCTTCTGTAACAACTTTCAAATAGTTTATTTCTCATTTCCATGTAAGAAGTTTCAGTGGTTCCCACAGCAGAGACGCAGCATGCAGATGGAAAACAGGAGTAAAAACCTAAGACTGGATCCACATCGCCTCCACTCTGAACCACCGCTAACATCCCTTTCACCCAATACAAGACATTTTAGCATTGACCTGAAATAAACTAAGCGGGAAGCATTGACACTCAATGTTTATAACAAATAATCTGTACAAAAAACAAAAAAAAAAATCAACTTGAAAAGAGAAAGCGAAGAAACGAAAGCAGATTTTCCCCCTGAAGCGGCTGGCAGTCGACTCTGGAGTCACAGTGACACTCCTGAAGATACAGCTTGGTGTAGCGAGTTGGTTCTTAGTCAACATTTACCCTTCTTTTTTTTTGGCAATATGTAATTTTCATCGTGTCGTTGTATATATATATATATATATATATTAACGTTACTTTTCACATGTAAACACAACACAGTCTCACAAATATATTCGTGAAAAGAGCACAAACTCTGAAACGCAGATTGTTGGCGTTCCTGCATCATTGAATCGGACGCCATTTTCTACGGTTACACAACTTTGGTTAAAATTAGGATTAGGAAATTAGGAGTCAAAATGAAAAATGACTCACCTTGTTAACCAATTTCCCATACCATAATATACACCTATGTAACTTATGTATTTTCTTGTATTTTTTATATGAAATTGCCATAATTTTCCCGTCTTGTAAAACAGTATTTTCAGCGGTTACTGAATTTGGAGTTTTGGAAACGCTTTTCTTTCTCTCACTTTTCGTGCACGGAGCATTTTAAGCGGTTACGCGTCGCAATTTTCCGACATCGTGCTCATTTCACTCAAATTTCGTGAGACCAGGCCGGTAAACAAGAGGAGCTTTAAAAAAAAAACAACCCAAAAAAAACAAAAAAACATGATGCTCGAAGGAACGGGGAGAAGAGAAGAGAAGAGAAAAGACTTCAGGTTTGGTTTAAAGTCTTTGTCCTGCAGCACTGGAACAGCGTAACGCCCGGCCGGGTAAAAGCACCGAACACGTGGATTCCAGAGGTGTAACTTGGGCCTTTTTTTTTCTGTTGTTTTCCACCCATGAAAAGCTCAAAGCACAAAAAAGATGAAAATGGTTGGAAAGAGGAAAACTTCAGCTTCTCCCCCACCTCAACCTGAAGACCGGTTCGCAGCCTGAAGTCCTGTATCTGACAGGGTTCCTACACAGCTCCGAATCCAGAATGAATGACGGTTCTTTTTCTTGTTTTGGTTTGAAAAGTTTGCTGCCACATCGCTCTGCAGAGGAAGATTCTTCTTCACGCCGACCAACATCAGAACATGTGAGATGTCGGCGGTCTAAAACCCACAGAGGATGGACATTTTTCCCCAAACTTTTCCAAACTCTTTGTGCAAATTTGCAAACTTATCAAGACCTGGAAATGACCAAATTCTTCTCATCTGTGTAGGAACCCTGTTGTTCCACCCGACCTCCCTCCAGGTCCCGCCACTAAAGCTAAAACCAGCGGCTCTACAGCGCCGCCTGCAGGTTCTGATGCGTCATCAAGCAAAATGACAGCATGGGAATAATCTGCATTTCTGCATTTTGACCGTTTTACGTTTTTTTTTAAACATACAGAAAAAATGAAACGCAAAGCGACACCTACAGCAGCAACACCGGGTATCAACATTTTCAGATGGTTTTTGTTTTGTTTTTTCCCCCACCAAGCTTGATTTAATGTGTTTCAGTTCGGTTGTGTGAGGCTCTCTAATAGGCCGAACTTTTCCCAGGAGCAACCTGCCGCTCCAAAAAGACTTGAAGTAAACCATAAACCTGTGTGTGTGTGTGTGTGTGTGTGTGTGTGTGTGTGTGTGTGCAGGAGTTGACTAGATTTCTCTCTAAAACACTGTAGGCGCCGACTCAGAAAGCAACATGACAGCAGCCAAGTCCCTGACAGTAAAAACATGTATAGTGCATAACCCCCCCCCCCTCCCTCCTCCTCCTCCTCTCCTCCTCCTCCTCCTCTCCTCCCTCACACCTTTGTTTCCCAAAATTTTGTCAAACACGATGGAAAATGAAGCCGTTCGTTATGTGTAAGCAGAAGAAAAACGATGCAATACTCCTGGAAATTAAATGTGATTGAATAATGCAGGTAAGCACTCTTAAAAACAAGACGCTTTTCTCTCCGATTTGAGCAGATATAGATCGTGAATTCAATGTTTTGTCATCAATATGTTCTGGTTGGCACTTCATGCTCTGTGTGGTGAAATCAAGTTACATCAAGTTACATCACAGCTAAATACACACATCCCCTAAGATATACTTTCTTTTATCTTTAAAAAAAAAAAAAAAAAAAAAAAGAGACCAAAATAAATATAAAAAAACCCCAAATACCTTGAAATCCAACACAAAAATACACATACACACACACACACACACACACACAGACACACACACACACACACTACCCTTCCTCCTTTCCTCCACCAAACTGAAACGCTCGCTCCACGTTAAAAAGCTGTCCGTCAGCTTTTAAAGTGCTACGCCGGGTTACTGAGAGTCCTGTTCAATAACACTTGGTAAGGTTTGGCTTCAGAGACTCGGGACGGGACGGGGGAGGGGGGAGGTGGGAGGGGGGAGGGGGGAGGAGAGGGTGTGGGGGGGCGTTTTCACAGAGAAAATACTTCCGTTGAAAATAGACAGAGCGTTTTGCTGGACGACGTCTTTGAGCAGATCCTCAGTAAAATGGAGAAGAGAAGCGGGAAGCCGTCACACGTCCACCACCATCTTTTTGTGAATGTCTAATCCACCGACCACCTGCAGGAGGCGAGAGGAAACCAAACATCACTTCTTCATGTTCACATGTTAGACATTTAACTCTTCCAAGTCTTATCCAGGGCAAGAAAGAACAAGATTAAAGGGGCAATAGGGTTGGGCGACAGGACAAATATATCGGCTATCGGCGATTGGCTGAGTCCATCGCCGGTTGTTTTTTTTGGGCGATTTTTGTCATTTCATTTTGCTAATTTAATGGTCTAATTTAATGGTAAATAATTAACCTGTAAAGCGTAATTCAAAGCGTGTGCGAATAGGAACTGGCAGTTGGAGTCGGGCCATATTTTGCACGTTCTTGTTGCACTGATTTCTGACGAGTCTTTCACAGAACAGAGCAGTGAGCGACTAAATGACAATTAAGCCTCTTTAGTGGTCGCTGTCTGATCGATCGGTGCTGAAAAGCAACGTCAATCCATAAATCATATTTGAGAACTAGACCAAAAGCTGTCTGTGCAGTTGTGCACCCTGATCATTTAATAGCATCATATGTTCTCCCACCTGTTTGTTCATATGGAGGCTGCAGGTGGAGGGAGGCTCCTTCATCTGACGCCATCAGACTCTTTTTCAGATCGCGTCGGAGCTGTTTGTCCGATTTAAAACCATAATAATCCCAAATAGGGGATTTTGTTTTCTTTTTGGCAACGAGCTCTTCCATGATTGTTGGCTGAAGATGGCGTGTGGGGAGTGGGGGGCTGCCCCGCCCCCTGAGCACGCCGCACACACACCTGCGCGAATATATCAGCAATTGCCGGTTGATGGGCTGACGGTGGCCGGTTGGAAAGTTTTAACATATCGCCCCAACCCTAAATCCAGTATAATATCTTTTATAGTGTTTGATGCCCACTGAGATCACCCATGTCAAGAATATCTGCACTCATTGTAAATCGCTTGCAATAAAAGCATCGACCCCATGACAGAGGCTGTTAACTTCAACGCAGCTGAAGCTGATTGGCTGGAACAAGGAAGCTGAATTCCCCAAACTTACTGCACAGAACTCCTCGAAGGATATCCTCCCGTCTCCGTCTTTGTCTGCGTTGATGATGGTTTTGTCGACGATCTGCTGCAGCTGCGTGTCCTTCAGGTTGTTGCCCACCATCATCTTGAGGACCTGAAAGAGCTCTCCGTTGGATATGTAGCCGTCCTTGTCCATGTCGTAGATCCTGAAGGCAACTGAGGTCCAAGACACAACATGGAGGACGGTGTCAGTGTTCAGGTTTGACCGATGAGCATCGACAACACAGTTTTAAACGATGCTGACACAACAGCATGGAAAGGACACACATACATCTTTTCTTTTAGTGGCGATTGAGAATTTGTAAAAGTAATTGATAAGACATTCCTCTACAGCAGTGGTTCTCAACCTTTTTAATATCAAGGACCCCTAATTTAGTCCACATTAGAGCCACGGACCCCCATTTGATGAGATTTTGTCTCTCGGACCCAAATCTCAGAATATTTTTATTGTCAGATATGATTTTGTCCAGAATTCCATGACTATCTGTATTGTAGGTAGAGAGATAACAGAGAAACTATGATCAAAATAGTCATTATAAAATGACAAAATAATGAAGTTTAACAATTCATCAATTTGCTGGGTACCCCCTGGAACCCCCTCAAGGACCCCTGGTGGTCCCCGGACCCCACGTTGAGAACCACTGCTCTACAGTAACCATTTTTCAATACCCAGGGTCACTGGCTCCAGACTACAGGATTTGCTGCCCCCTTGTGGATAAAAGGTTTATAACTTCTGACTGTCAGCAGAGAGTTTGTGCATGTTGTAAACTTGTGTTATGGTATGCATGCATGCCTTGTGTTGATTTAGATTTCCTTTGGATCTCTTTTAGCCCCAGGGCTAATCTTCCAAGAGTCCATCATTTTAAAAACACTGATTCATATAAATCATCATCATCAACGAGAGAGAGGAAGAGAGAAAAAGATAAATCAACATCACAACAGAAAATGTGATGTACCAAGCCTAAGGCACTCAGCAGGCTTACTGTATTCAACTGTCCTGTTGTGGAAATAGCTCATACCGCAATTTTGGCGTTTTGCTTTTCCTTAGTTGAATTTAAAGTGTAGACAGTCATTTGTATGGTGAGTGTGTTTAGTGACCATTTGGCTGATTAAACCTGTTAAAACCTCACTCTAGTATTTCAGAAAAATACAACAACAAAACAGCCATGCTTGCCTTCACACCTGAAAAAATTATGTTTGGCAACAACAGCACCATGGCATTTAATACATTCAGTCCATAACTTTGACCAGGTTTAACACTGAAAAAGCGGGCCCTCGAGATGTGGAGAGACAAGTGGAGATAATTGTTGTATGTCTGACACTTACAACGCAACTTCTGCTCCTTGTCACCTTTGACACTGAACTGGGAGACTCCTTCGATGAATTCTGCCATAGGAGAAGAAAAACACATCATCATTTAAAATTGCAAGAGAAATAAAAACAGTTTTGTACAAATAAATGCAGTCTGCAGAAAGAAAATGACCAAAGCTGCAAACAAATCACGACGGAAACAATTCAGCATTTTAATTGCGTAAATGACTGCAAGCCTGACCAGCCTGTCCAGCCTGTCTGCCATCTCAACAAACAGGAGAGAAGAGTTTGAAGAGACGCCAGTTTACATTTCCATAGAAAATTAACTGGTGCAGACAGAAAAGGTGACTGACAGCATCCTGCAAGGTTTCCACAGTCATAAGAATCCTTAAAAGTTATGGAATTTGAAAATGTGGTTTCCAGGCCTGGAAAAATGTTTGAAACTTTATTTCATTAAACTCTTGGAAAAGTCATGACATTTTAAATAATGATACTAAGTTTATTATATTTGTAAAGAAAAAAATTAGAGGAGTAATTTGGAAAAAATTTGGAAATCAGTCTAGGCTGAAATGTATGGAAGCATAATGGATTCACTTGAGAAAAAAAAAAAAATCCCTGTTTTTCTGAATTAACAAGATAAATATCTCAGAATTCTGCGAAAAGTTTTCATGGAAAAAAAATAATTCTGCTGTTTTTCTGAATTAATGAGAACCCAAGAGAAGCTCTCATTCCTACTTGAGAGCTCGATTTCATGGAAGCAAACATGTCCTGCCTGTTTAGTTTAATCCAGTTTTATTCCATGAAAACTTTTCTCAGAATTCTGAGATAATTATTCAGAAAAACAGGGCAATTTTTTTCCTAAAGTGAATGCATTACGGTTGCGTACAAATGCAACTGGTCAGACTCAAAATAAATTCCCAATGTCAGCATTTGTAAAGGTTGCTTTATACATTTCACTGCAGTTGTACAGTCATAACAATTTTATATGAGTTTACGGGAAGGTTATGGAAAAGGAATTTAATTTTATAATAATAAATGTGGGAACCCTGATCCTTAAGGATTTTCTAGAGATCGGGCTTACATTTCCAGATCTGCAGCTGGCAGCACAACCATCAGCTCTACTGTTCTCATGTGCTGTTAGAGCAGGAAGAGTTCACACAACGATAAAATGCTCCATGCTGCTGTATGCACACATTAAAAATATGTAAGTATGAAACAGATCTGTCTGTCTTTCAAAGTCTTTCACCTCGGTGCTGAAGCTTGAGCTAGCTGTAACGCTAACAGGTAATTTTAGGGACAATTATTGTAAAAACCTTGTGACGAGTATGAGGTGGAGAGAACTCCCCGGGTAACATTCAAGATCACAAGACATCCGAGTCAAGAGTAAGGATAGAGGTCCTACCTTTGAAGTCGACTTCTCCGTTTCCATCGGTGTCGAATATATCTATAACTCGCTGCACGAGGGGATTCTGCTGGAGCTCTGGTAATGACATAAACTCCTCCACGCTCAGGGAACCAGAGTTATCTAGGTCGAGTTTCTTAAATCGCTTTCCTAGCCTCTTAATCTCATCAGCATCAACTGGAACAGGAGAGAGAGAGAGAGAGGGAAAGAGAGAGTGTGAGAAAGAGAGAGAGAGAGAGAGTTAGTTATACACACAGAAAGAGAGAGAGGGAGAGACGGGTGTGTAGAAACAAACAGTCCAAGTTTCAGCATAACAGGAGAGCTAATAGTTTTGGGCAAACTTTAGCCCAAAGACAGAGTTTGAGAGCCTCTTCCACCACACCAGACGGGACGTACGCACATTACCCACAATGCCTGCCGTCCCTTTCTATCCGCCACATCCTGCCTCTTTGAAACCGTTCCCCCTTCCAAAACTGAAACCTACCTGATTTCTTGTACCTGCTGGCCATGGCTGTGCGGAGCTGCCGGTCCCTGCTGCAGCAGTGAAGCTGGACCTGCTGGTGTCCGGCTCTAAGCCCTAACCCCCGGGTCATGTGACACCTCTTTCAACACTAATCACTCTGCGGATGAACATTACTCAGGGGGGCGGGACGCAGGCAGACTTACTGTGTATTATTACAGTTCCGGTCTAGGTTACTGGCACCCTTGTGTTTTATGTAGATAATGTACAGCATCTTCTGAAATAGCTGGAAATAACTGGAAACCTCAATTTTCATTTGACTTAAATTTTCATTTGAGACTCTCAGGGACAAGCAACTGACACCTGGGTTTCTGTTATCCGGTGATTACCATATATTTGCCGGGAAAATCTGTTGAAGTCCGACATATTTAAATCTCTCCGGTCATAATGTCCGGTGAAAATAATTCCCTCTAAGCACAATTATTGGAACATTGTGCTCCTTGTTTACTGAGACTGAGACTTACTACTCCCAGTCTGTCTCCCGACCTGCTCCTGACAAGTAGCTTTGAGTCTCTTTCAGTAAAGTAATAATAAATATTGCACTACATGAGTTGACATGAGACACAACTGGGGAGGATTTACTAAATTGTTTTGAATGTAGCATAATGTATTAACTAATCAAGGGTGATGTGTGTGTGCGTCGGGTGAAGGGAAAATGCCTTTGCAGTTTATTTTCATGACTTTTTGCTGGGCTGAGCTTTTTACATATTTACTGTGTTGTTTTTCTTGGTTGTAGGTTGCATTTTTAGCAATTGGCAGTGTGTGATGATGGTTAACGGGCCATGCACGTTGCGCATTTGGCATTGCATAATGGTGAGAGGGACACGTAGTTTTTGGCATTTGGCATTGCGTAATGGTGAAAGCATATGGCTATCTGGCAACAAAATACATGTCAGGAACGAAATAAAGTGCAAATTTTCATAGTAGAAGATCCTATTTTTCTATTTTGCATGGTAACGTTGTGTGTGTGTTTGAGAGAGATAGCGTTATGCACGTGAGTCTATTGACGGGACTTATTTTATTTGGAATATAATGTATAAGCAAATATAGCCTACATTTCAATAAAAAAAAATATTATAAATCTACATGCCTTGATGATGTAACTCTTTATATAGCCTGCAGTTTTTTAAGCTCAATAAACACAGATAATATTTGACCAGAATTTCTCCCATTTGTCCGGGACATTGAAATCTTCCAGGACACGTGGACCAGCACCAATGTTTTATAACAGAAACCCTGACTGACACTATGGTGGGGAATTTACAGATCTTTTTCCAGACGTTTTGACACGATTTTGCCATACTTTTTTAAGCCCTGGAAATTATTTTACATAAATTTCTACATTTTAAAAGCCGGTCCTTTAAAAGCCCTGTTTGCAGTATTTTGGCTTCTATTAAAAGCGTAGTGTTACCAGTCCATAACAACAACGGGTGCTGTTCAAAGAAACAATAACACCCATAAACGGCTGCTGATCTTGTGTGGACTGGCTGCCAAATGGTTGAAATAAAAACGTGATTAAGATTTCACAATGATAATCTATGAACAATTAATCCAGCAATTGAAACCAACAGCCTTGATACAGATTTGTTTCAAGTCAGCTGTCAAACTAGGAGTAAACTTTCCACTTTTCCAGTTTTCCTCCACTGTTTTCTGCCCCTTCATGCCTCTAACTAAATGTTGCTTTAGGCCGATCTGTTGCTCACAGCTGTGTATGATGTGCACCATGCTTTCTATGCAGACATTTACAAGCCACATTTCAACTGGGACAAGGAACAGTATTGTATGATTTCACTGAGATTTATCCAACACTACATCATTTGCAGATACCATAGAAACCTCAATGGACTTACAGTTATCAGTGAACAGCAACGGCCATCGCATCCTCGCCTATATCTTTCAGTTCAAGTCAAACTCAATGACTGTGAGCTTTATTTGACCGATACTTCAAACCTGGGACTTTTCCTGAAACACGTCTGAGCACTGATTCCTGTTGTACTGTAGTACCAGGCTTCCATGTAGGCCTCTGACCGGTGTTATGGCGGAGAACGGCCACTAGATGGACCACGACACAAAGGAGTGCCGAGCTCTGAACAGCAACATAACAGATAGATGTGGAGACACGGTTTTTAACCCATATTATTTAACCAGGCAAGCTGACCAAGGACACATTCTCATTTACAGCAACGGGCAGGGAAAACAGTTGGCAGGGGGAGGAAGGGCTCCACACATTCCCACCTAAGAGCTGCCAGTACAACCACAGTCTACTACTGCTGACCACTGGGAACTGCCCAGTACAACCACAGTCTACTACTGCTGACCACTGGGAACTGCCCAGTACAACCACTAGGGATGGGAGGATATAAGATTTTATATTTTATCGCGCTAAAAACACTCAAGATAATTTTATCTTGGTGAATTTCCATTATCGGGATAATCAATATCCTCACGAGTGACTTGAAAAAGCTGTCTAGCTCACTAACGTACAGTCCTTTGAATTGCCATTCTCTCATTGTGATTACCTGCTGGGTGTTGGTGAGAGTCTGAATCTGTCTTTGTTTGTTTTTCACTAAAAAGGATGTTCACAAAAAAAAGATATGTGTCCTATGATGCAATAAAAATATTTGTTTCTTAACAAAATGTAAGGTAAAGTGATTCTAGTATGTTTTAGTGCCATTTTAAGAGTTTTAAGCATATTTTGATGATTATCGGGATAATATCGTGAATCGCAATTATTTTGGCCAGGATAATCGTGACATGAAATTTTCATATCGTCCGATGCCTAACAGCCACAGTCTTCTACCATCGGCCACTAACCGACTCACTCCACCACAGCAGTCGGGGTTCAGTGCTCATGGAAGTTGTTGAGTCAGGAAAGACAACCATCAACACTTTCCCAGATGGTCCAGGGATTCGAACCAGCAAACTTCTGGCCATTTTTTCTTCCCTTTTCAACCTAGCAGGACCCCAGACTGACCAAATAACCACATTTGAAAGCCTGGCTGGTGAAGACGTTGTGTTGGGATGTGGAGGACAGCGTTGGCAGGGTGAGGCATCGCTCAGCACAGAGCTGTGAGATTCAACATCTCTCCCTGCCAGGCTTGTGGTTTACTGCCAGACAGTCACAACAAAAGGGCAAACACACACATTTCTAGACGCACTGCGTGGAACAGGGCAGATGAAAGAGGCAGGCAGCGGATGAAGCAAAATACAGAAATTTGATCTGCATGTAATGGCTGGCAGACTATAACAAAAATCTCATAGAGGAGGCCGAATGAGTCACGATATCGGTTGCTGTCAATAATATTTCACCCTCTCTTTAGCTCCTTGGCAGATATGAGAATCCTGCTGCAGCACCTCAAAGCCTGAATCCATCAAAATAATTCAGTTGCAAAGCCAGAAGTGAGTAATATGCTGTCCGCTGTGTCCATGTTCAGTCTGTCAGGACGGCTCCAACAGAGGAGGAAGAGAGAAATATTCTTAGCAACCAAGCAGAGCAAACCCCCACCCACTACCACTCATCTCTCTCCCTCACACACACACACACACACACACACACACACACCACAGGCCCGCACTGCCGACCCCCTTGGGAAACCCCTAGCAACTAGGAAATCCAGTGAACACACTGAAGAGGAAGGGGGGGAGGGGGGTGCTGGTATATTTGAAGGCTGCCGTTGGTGACAGGAACACCTTTCACTAAGCACAGAGCCACCAGCTGTACGATGGTTTCCATTCCTGGCTTTTATAGCAGGAGATCACCGACCTTCATCTGCCTCCACAACATTTTTTGATTTTTCTCTAATTTATGCTTTTGTCTTGTGAAATACTGAATCGTTTAAAGCCTCTAGGCCTCCGCTGATAATGAATCAAGTGACATTTGAAAAGGGAAAATCATTGTTTGAACTGCTCACCACTCTGCATATGCAGAACCACTGGCATGAAACCAACCTACCAGTTAGAGGGGAGTTTCACTCATGCAAGCCATGAGTCGAGTGACAAGTCAGCCTATGTAGCTCGATGGGTAGAGCAAGGCACCAACCCTGTCAGGGTTTGGGGTTTGATTCCTACTGAGGCATTCACCTTTGGATGAAAGCGCCCACTAAACAGCAGATGTTATGTTACATGACAAGTCACCACAAGTCAGAAACTGCCCATTCATAACTGAACATTGGTATCAAGCACTGCATTACAGCAGGCATAACTACCGTATTTCCTCTAATATTGGCCCAAGCCTTTATTTACCACTATATTTCTAATTCCCTCTGTTTGATAAGTATATTTGCTCATATTTTAGTACGAAGCCTCCTTGTTTTCTGATCTGCTTCTGTTGGGGTTCGTTAGGTAGCCGTTTTTTTGTTACTGCAACGCATTACCGATAATTACGGTAATCGACGACGGCACGCTCCAGAGACTTCCACCAGGAGTTTACCGGTATCCACCGTTGTTTTTTCCTTTGTTTTTTTCCCCGGCCTGTATTTGGGGCCGGCCTTTATTTGTTTGTGTCGACCATGGCCCCGGCCATTTTCGGAGACCCGGCTTTTAATTGACTACCGGCCACTATTAGAAGAAATATGGTATATCACGAGTCACTCTAGCCGCTCAATGCTAAATTATCTTCACTTTGGATAGCTGAAACTCTGCTTCACACATTTGCCGACAACCAGAAGCAGAGAGTTCCTGCTGCCATTTTACATGAGGGGGTCCGATGAGTTCCCTCTGACTGGACGGCCTCCTCTCTTTAATTTACTGCCTGGAAACACAACACCTCCAGCATGCTGCCCGGCCACAGCGCTGATCCCTCTGAACAGGCAGCGCCCGCTGAGGAACACCAAAGCTCTGCAGTCGCCTCCACAGGTGGCTGAAATCTGCTCTCAACCCGGCTGCTGTCTGACATATCATTTAGTGGGTCCTTTTACCCAAAGTGCCTTACAGTACCATAGGCGCAGGTGGTTTTGGTATTTCTGGCTGCAGTGGGATTGGAACCCATAACCCTGTCAGTGTTAGTGCCTTGCTCTACCCACTGAGGTTCACAAGACAATGATGTGACGTACACAGTGAAATGTATTTTTGGCTCGTGTGCCATTTGTGTAAGCTCTGGGACTAGTTTGCAGAAGTCCAAAAAGGGGGAAACTGGTGTTCTCTTGGGTCCTGGACAACCTAAAACATCTTATCTATTTATCTATGAAACAGGAACAGTCAGACTCAGCAAACCACTCATTTTCATCTGTAATACTACTCCATTGAGAGGTAGAGGGGACACAGTCAGAAATATACAAATTATCACTATCAAAACTATCCCAATCCCTGTGTAGCTCAATGCAAAGCACCAACTATGGCAGGGGATTAGATTCCCATTTGGTCCACCCGTGCTAAAAATGTATGGACTCATGGTACTGGAAGCAAGGTATCTGTAGGCTTCAGAAAGCCAAACCTTTGTAGTGCTATCTGGTGTTGATTTCAAGACAACAGGAAATTCACTGTTATGGGACACAAAGTCCTGTAATAAGTCCTGCTTTAATAAACTGTGTTTATTAAAGCAGATAGGATGCAGATTGTGCTACTAACCCTGTTCTGGATTCTAAGAGTGGACGGTACCAAGAAACCTGTTACTGTATGGTGAAAAAAATAAGACTTCTAATAACTGTATTTAAGACATTTTAATACTTTTTAAAATGCCTTCAATTTACATAACTTTTAAAATGTTTTCTTATGGACCCACAGATACCCTGTGTCAGGCACTTTGGAAAATATCATCCACCAAATGGCAGATGCTATACAGTATGTTAGTGGGAAATACCCTGGCAGGTCGGATGAGCGGCAGGACGGCCTGATGGTTAGAGACATGTATCCTGTAGAAGTGTCTTTGGGCAAGACATTAAAGTCCAACCTGCTCACTCACTGTAAGCAGCTCTGGATAAGAACATCAGCTCAGTGTCCAAAATGTAAATAAACGGGTCCCGGTGACGCTGGGCGGGTGAGTCCAGCCTGGCAGCTCTGACTGAAGGCTGTGGGCTTCCTTGACAGGGAAAGCAGCTGGCCCACACCCTCCTGGGAGCAAAGTAGGGTAGGGAGTTGTGGGGTGGTAGTGGTGGTGAGGTGGGGGGGGGGGGGGTTCCCATAAATATCCCAGTGTAGGGGAAGTCCATCGTTGGCTGGCTGGAGAAATACAGTACAGCTGGCCAGACTGAGCCCACCTGCTCATGTCTCTCTGTTCTTGATTGTCCTACAGGTGGACAACCCAGAATCCTCTCTGTGAACACTGGAGTGGTTTGGTGGTTTGGTGGTGAGGGTGGAGCCAATAGGTTTGAAGGTCTAGCTGAGAGCCTGAGAGCTGCTGGTGTGAAGCTGGCGTCAAGTGGCAGGTCCTTGTACACGGCAGGACCCCAAAGTCAACTCCAGTAAGCCGAGACGCCTGCTTGAACCCTTGCCAAAGTCGCACATCAGGGCCTGGTCTCTCTCAGAGAGACTGGAAAACCAAAGATTTGGTATTAACTTTCCAGGCATGCAAAGTTCAAGGCGAGGCTGGGTTCCTTTCTGAGATTAAATGGGACTCAGGAGCAGCGGGTCCCGGGTTTGGAGGGGTGCGACGACAGAGCCGAGGTCGTAAATCTTGGGGGCGCCCCCCCCACCACCACCACCACACCGAAGCTTCCCCCAGTCTGTGACACCTTGCTTCACAGCTCGTTAGGAGGCGGGCCCCCGACCTCCCAGCCGCTCAGCACACACACTCGATACCAGCGAGGGTGACGTCATTTGGAGACCCGGGTTCAGCTCACACCCCGCCTCCCAGAGGAGGGAGCTCCCAAAAAGTACGTCCAGACATTTCAATCCTTAATTTATAATTAAGTGGGCAGCTTTTCTCCTCGGGTCCGGGGTGACGGGGTTGGACACAGCGAGGCGACAAACTAATTAAAAATGGGATATTGCTCCGACTAAAAATAAAGGAGGCTCTCCCTGAAACTGACCTTTACGAAGCGATGAGGCATTTTTAGCCTCCGAGCGTTGGGAGTCTGGGTCACACTGCTGCCGGTGGGGGTGGCGGTCTGAAGAATGTGGTATAGCATGTGGTGATGTACATATCCATCACCGCTCACCGCCGTATCGATTCCCTTCTTGCCAGTTGTTTATCTGTTAGGTGTCCCAGACTGTGTGAACTCAACGCCTCGCCTCCATGCCGGCCGTTTCTCCAGATAGGACAATTCAGATAAGATATCACTACATTTATTAATCCCCATGGGAAAATTCGGGAATTCAGGCGTGATTTCAGTTTTTTGCTCATTTTTTAAATGATTTTTATATGCAAACGCCACATTTTTAAATCAGTTTTGTCATATCACTTCAGCTCATTCACTCCCATTCACTTCCAGACAGCCTAGAAAACAACTAGAGGCTTCTAATTCAGTCAGTAAAGATAATCCGTGACCAGAAGCCAAGAATTACAAGTGAGCGTTTTCCAAAGTTGCACGCTAATATCAGACTATAAACTATCATTATGAAAGAAGTTCTGTTCACTGCTTCATATTAATGCGTCTCACTTCCACTTTCTGCTTGCAAACAGAGCAAGCTAAAGCTAAAGTTTCTGGTGCATGACGTTTCCAATTTCCGCTTTTTCCTCTCCAAACAAAAACTTTCAACCAACAGCCAACGTTCTCCACGATTACGTGAGGAACCGCCTTCTGTCAATCAGAACCCATTCAAGCCAACATACAAATCAAAGCAAGACACTTATGGCAGCTATAGTCAATTAAATGACACAGAAATTAAAACTACATTTTACACGACTTTAAATTACTGTCCTCTTCTTTACTGGGAGCACGCATTTGCTTTAAAATATATACTCTGAAAAACAACTAAGACAAAAGGAAAAATAGCAAATATCGCCCGACGTGGTAAAAGCTGGAAAACAATCTACAGTGATGTAAAACAGTAAGGGAAAGCAGGAAACGAGCCTTTCAACAGAAACATCAATGAAACACTGCTGATAAACTTCTGACATGCCAACTTTATAATACAAAGTGTACAGTGTTATTCAGTGTTTACAGCCAATTAGGATCCACGTCAGTAACGTAATCGTTGACGTGCTTCATCTAATGTCATGTGGTGAAGTGACATTTACACAGACCGCCACCCGTCATACTCACAGTGCGAGCACATCTCCAAGGGATAACTGGCTTCGTTTCCCTGGAACGAGAGGGGAGAAGACAGTAAGAATCAAACCAATGTTCCACAGTAAGACATCTGATTAAAACCAAATGCATGACATCAACTAACATCAGAAGAGTTTGTGAATTTGTGGAATGGTTTGGATGTGGAGTTAAAACTAAGTACAAACATAAATCAGTTCAAGGTATATGGATGAGGAAGGGTTGTGTTAAAGCTTTAGTTTTATTTTATTTACATCGTGTGGATATTTGGGTTGAACATAGAATTGGGACAGTTGTTTATAAATTGTATATATGAGTTTATGGATGAGTAGTTGAGAAAGGGGTAGGAAAAAATAAGTGTATACTTCTTCCTACTCCTTTTCGAACATGTAATATTTAATTTGTGTTGTTTATGAGAATTTGTTTATTGAGTTTGTTGTATAGGTTTATTGTTTGTTAGATTCTGTTTATTAGTCAATTAGTTTATTAGTTTATGAGAATTTGTTTGAGTTTGTTGTATAGGTTTATTGTTTATTTCATCTTATTGTTATTCTTGTTTTGTTTTTAGCCATTTCTTCATGTGTTCCTAACTGGTTTGAACACCAGAGAAGGTAAATTATGGAGCACAGACAAATCCATCATGTTATCAAAAGCTACAAGAACTGGAATCAGATTTCTTCACCGATACCAAAATCTCTAACCTGGCAGGATGTCAGGTGACCAAAATTCTGTCCAATGAATGAGCTACTTGTGAGTCATGTGACTTTTGTTTACAAGCCCCGGTTCGCTTGTATTCAGGCAGGGTGAACCTAAAAGAGCCTGATCGCACCCCAAGTAAATCCCTTGACAGAGGGTGGGGGGGGGGGGGGGGGGGGTAAGAGACAAAAAACCTCTCATACACAACTACTGTGAAATGAAAATGAAAACTACTGCAGAGTAAAAAAAAGATTTGATCCATTCTGCGTCCTATTGTTGCCGTCTGTTTGTCCCAGAGAAGTGGCGCTCTCCATTATGCATGAGAACAACAGAATGAACTGGATTCTGCCAGAGTGGGAAATTAGGCCGACACCCCGCCTCACCCCGCCTCACCCCGCCACATCTCTGAGGGACGTGAAGAAATTGAACCAGGCTGCTAGAAAGAGATGGCAGCTTTCCTTTGAGCCTCCCTAACCCTTGACTGGCAGGGAATGCCGAATTAACTCTCAATCACTTCATTGACTTGCAATAAGTCAAGTTTTTCCTGCCCCATAGCACAAAATGATCATAATATATCTGCAGGTTGTTGATCAATACTAATGACTCAATGATTACTTGGCCAGCTGCCTGATTCTCAGCCCAAAAAACCAAACAACGAAGACATTTCATTTCATGGACTAGCATGGTGATATATTAGCTCTTCATTAGATGTTTCCGTTGGATCTCTGCTCTAATTAGGTAGCGAACACATCTTCAAGTAATTACTTTTGTCAATTACAGGCCACCGTAGCTCAAGGGGACAGGAGGCGTGTCTGTGCCAGAGACTTGTAAAGCAAGAGGTTCTGTTGTATTTCTACTAGTCAATGGTAAGAGCTTGACAAAACTCCATAATACCCCTTTAATAAATATTCAAACTAAATCAAATACCACAGATGAATGCAACAACAACAAGCATCAGGCTGCAGCAAAGCTTTACATCCGTAACACTGGAGAGATTCATATGGTTTGGTTCTTGAACGCACGCCACTTCCTGTGAGAGGACGGTCCCAGGCGGGCCGTCAGGTCGTCAAGTCAGGTTTGTTCCTGATTGGATCGTTCTGTTGTGTTTGATCCATGTTGACTCAAGAGGTTTCTCTGACTGCTGTGCAACCACTTGGGAGATTCCTTGACTCCTCAATTAGTGGAAAACTGAACATAAAGATTTGTTCCAACTTGTTGCCTGACTCACAGCCCAATATCACCTTGGTTATCATCACAGAGGCACATGGGCAAGACTAAATGCTGTCCCCTTTTCATATTAAGCAAAATAAACTATACTTCAGTGTTTCCCATACAGTGTTAATATTTGGCCCACCCAGATAAATTAACAGCCCACCAAGTACAGGTTTGTTTGGCTGTTCTGGCTTTGTAATGCTGCCAAATGTTGAGAGCATGTTAGAGAACTACAATAACCATAATTCACTGCACCTACAATGCAGCTCATCTGTCCTCCTTCGAGTCACGGTGCGTCTGAATGGAGATACAATCTGAAATATAATCTCCATAATCAGACGGCTAATGTTGTAGTGCCGTTTACACTAGATTGAGAGACTTAAGAACCTGAAAAAATATGAATTATTCACTGAATGAAATGTCAATAACAAGTAATCAATAACTACCACTCCGTCTCCCACACAAACAGACAGTGTGGGCATCACTGGCCCCCTTTACACCTTGCATTAAAATGTGTTTTGGGTGATCGGATTGCAATCGGATAGTGCTTGACCACATGAAAGTACAGGTGTAAATGCACCCGAGACGCACTGAGGACGGATTGTGATCCGATCGGCCAAACCACCTCCGGAGGTGGTCAGGGACGCATTGTGACCACACTGAACACAAGTGTAAATGCAATTGCGTTTTCAATCCACATACAACAACTACGTGGGCGGAAATATGTAATCACGCACGACTGGCTTCGCGGGGGAAGCCCATGTGAAGCCCTGCTGCGGTGTGCCCGGTGTTCACGGTGTTCACGGCAGACCGTTCTCTCCACAGAGCCACAGCATTTCATGGTAAATGCGGTAGCAGCGCGGTGTTCACGGAGAGAGCAGAATCTCCTCCTATTGTCCATTTTTGCCGGTTGTCAGCGGCCACTTGGCTCGATTAGACTTACTTCCCTGGTAACCAACTAACATAGCAACCATTAACCAATCATAGCCTCTGAACTGATTGCGGCGTTTGCGGGGGCCTCCGCAGAGTTTCATTTTTTGCCACCATGTTCAGCCATGGTGGCTATCGCCACTCATGCCAACTACCCAGTTCTTCTTCTTCTGTTGATTCCAGACAAACCAGAAACGTAAACCGCATCACTTCCTGTTCGGCCAGCTGCTTAAGGCAGGTTTCACTGCATGCCGTTTATCTCGCAACAATCCACAGTCCTGCATTTCTCTCTGACTTGGGACTACACACCACGCAGCATTAAGTTCAAGTGGATCGAGGGTTTAGGATTACAGCATCTACCTGTGTGTAAGGTCGCATCTGTGACTCCACAGCAGGATAATGCTGGTTTGGTGAGACAGTCGCTAAAGGTTTGGTTTGTTTTTTTAATAAAAACTGGATATCAGCCGGTCCTCCGCCGAAATGATGGAGGTGAAGATCTGATTTTACGCAACAGACAACCTGCAGTGGAACCTGCTCTCCCTCTCATAAAGAGCTGCTGACACTAACAGACCTTCATCAGTCTGGGATTCAGTGGAGAGTTTTAGTGTCCCATGATGCTCTGAATGCTGTTTCAGAGGCTTTTCACCCCGATGAGAAGGAAAATCTGGGGGAAACACTGAATACTTGTAGTTTTGAAAATTTTTGGGCATGAAAATCGCCAAATTTAAAGACGCTAAATATCGGCAGAATGGCTGCATCTTCAATCCACAAATATTTGCATCAGCCTTCAAAAACCCGTATTGGTCGAACCCTAGTTTTCGCTGCCTGCTAAAATGCAAACAATACAATGGACCACCAGCTCTTTTCATGATTCGTTTAAAAAAAACAAAAAAACAATTTAGTTCCTGGGGTCAAAGTGTAAACGATTCTTGTGGTCCATCCATTTTATTGTGGTTTTTCATAAGGAATTACAGGTTAGGATTAACTGCTTCAAAATCAACCTGACACACTAAAACAGGGAAAACTATAAACAAGGGGGGGCGGGGTTATTAGCGAGTTATACATTCACTGTGTTCTTTTAGCATTGCTTGTTAATTAGATCAGTGATTCTCAATCTTTTTCATATCAAGGACCCCTAATTTAGTCCATATTAGGGCCACGGACCCCCATTCGATGAGATTTTGTCTCTCTGACCCAAATCTGAGAAAATGTTTATTGTCAGATATGATTTTGTCCAGAATTCCATGACTATCTGTATTGTAGGTAGAGAGATAACAGAGAAACTATGATCAAAACAGTCATTCTTCTACATTCTCTAATTGTGTTAACTTCTTGTAAATGAAATAATGCTGAAGATTAACAATTCATCAATTTACTGGGGACCCCCTGGAACCCCTTAAAGGACCCCTGGTGGTCCCCGGACCCCACGTTGAGAACCACTGAATTAGATGTTAGATATACCTGCATGTTGAAGATCCAAGTACTTGGTTATCTCTTCCTTTTACAATTACAGAGCAAAAATGTTGCATTGGGCAGAAGTTTTGAGTTGCAGTTTACTTGGGCTAAAAATGGCATTTATTCTCAATAATCTGTCAATCTGTCAATCATGCAGCGAGTTCTACAGCAATGATGATGCCACTGAAACTGGGCAGCTGCTGAGAGAAACTGTTAAAATATACAGTATATGTGTTAATACATTATTTGCACAACACATTGGTGCACATTGTATTTTCTGGCTACTTAAAATCAAACCATCTTCAGTATAAGTGTAGACAGCTAAGCAGAGAGCAACTAGGGGAACTGAGCAGGCAGAATGGCTGGCTAGGCCATCTTTCAATTTTGGCTTCTTTTACACCAAGCAAGCAAGAATAACTAATTCATGAATTTGACCTAAAAATAAACCCGTTATATCCAGCCATGTAGTGGAGGGTAAACTCACCCAACTCAACTCCGTAACTTATCTCTTCATTTGCAGAAGAGTTTGACCCTGTTTTTAGGTCGACATAAATATTTATGACATAATTTCAGTTTACTTGATAGGAAGTACTATCAGGCTGATGCAAGTTATACACACATATGGTCTTTTAAGGGGGGGGAAAAACACAAATAATGCTTCAATGCTTTTCTGAGAGTATAACTGTTTTTATGTATGTTGGTGGTTGTTTGCCTTGTATTGATCAACTGGATGTCACAGTTTACCCTCGTTTTTATTTAGATTTAGTACTGAGCTACATCGCACTGGCTAACGTTACTTCAGTAGATGTAACGTAGATGGAAGCCAGTGAGTCTCCAGCTGAAGCCTACAGCTCGCCTCTTCCCCTCCGGCTGTACACTGAAATCTGGTCGGCAGCAGTTGACACTAATTCTAATTTAAACACCAACTGAGTGAGCTTCAGTGTGGTGAAGAACCTGTCAAGCCCGCCGCAATAAGATATGACTTCCGGTTACCATTTCCAAAATAAAACTTTTGCTGGTGAATAAACAGGTTGTTGTCAGTTATTGTTTGCAGAGTGCCAAAGTGTTAGTAAAGAATATTGTTTTTCAGGAAGATCTGTAGACCTAAATGCAAGGTGCTATATATAGATACAGCTGCCGAAAAACACAAGACTCAATCACACATGTACACACACTAAACACAGTTATTCCAAAACAACTGAGAAAGGGTGTTTGCTGCCTTGTAAAGGTCGATTTTAACACACAGTGGTGCCCCAAAATCATATTTTGACGCACTTTTAGTTCAAATCTACACCACGAACTTGTTCTTTTTTCATAACTAACACATTTTAAGCCTTTATTTTGAAGTCAAAATTACCGAATTTCCGTCATTACGCTGCCTATTTGTGGCTAGCTTGACCCAGCTCCAGCTAGCTAGCTAGCTAAACCACAGTATTTCACTTTCCCCGCACCAGCTAGCTTAGCGCCATTACTCCTGGGCTGACAGCTAGCAAGCCGTTTAGCGGGTTTATTCTGTACAAATGAAGTCGTCTGGAGGTGTCCACGTGTGTCAGTTGGTGGAAAAATAAAAGTCAAACGATGAGCCAACATTGTCATTAACGGCAAAAACTAGATACGCCTTTTACGTCGGGATTGAATATGGTGCTAGCTAGCTTCGGATAGCCTGGAGTGCTATGTATACAGGCGAATGGAGAGAGACAGTGTATACAAATGTTGGTTTGACGTTACAGTAATAAAGAACAGACTGTCCTTACCATCCTGTCGGCCGGGTTTCACCTGCTGGAGAGAGAGAGCCGTCTGGACCGGTCGGTGTTCGGGTTTGTGGCTGACTGACTGGAGCTAATAGCAGCCCGTCTCACTTCGCTTCTCACGACGGATGGAGGATTCACTGCAGCAGCTAGCAGAGCCGCAGAGAGGGAGAGAGAGCTTGAGCTGCTGTGGAGTAACAGAGAGAGAGAGAGGGGCAGGGGGAGGGGCAACCCAAAGGTCGTCTATTGAGAAGATGAGTCACTCGATATCTTAAAAAAAAAAAAGGCAACCGCCCGGTCGGCAAAAATGGGCGTTAGCCCTCACGCATGCGCTCTTAGGTATTTCGCTGCTGCTTCTTTGCAGTAACCTGACGCTCCAGATGGTTTGTTACACAGAACCATCTGAGAAGTCGTCCTTGGAAACTGTTTGGAAAAGGTCAGGCACGTTCAAAAAATACTTGGCAGGTGATTGGATGAACCATCTGTCCATCACCGTCTATCACGGGCTAACTTCAACCAATCAGATCAACGAACCATATAAACAAACTCTTGCCGAAGCCAGTAGAAGAAGAAGAGCGAAAACATCTTTTCCATCCAGAAAAGCCTTCAGTGCCGTTCTTTGCTCTTCTTTCAATGAAGAAATCCTCTCCAGTTCAGAAATAACTTATGTTATGGCAGCATCTACACTAGCCTCTTTAGGAGCCGCCATTGTTGTGAACGAACAGTCGTTTCTCGCTGTCGCCACACCTAAGCCCCGCCCCCAGCTGCCCTCACAGGACGCTGATTGGTCCGCACCGCTGTGGTTCGGCCACAAACGCATAACTTGAAGCCCGGCAAGATGGAATCCAGCTGCCTCGCAAGGTAATCTTTGCAGAGCGACTTAAAATTAATGCAAAAGTCACTTCAGATTAAAACTCACAATAGACAAAAAAAATGACTTTTTCACCATAATAGATAATTTCCCATGTCTAATATAGACCCATTTAACAGTAAATGCCAAAAACATTGGACAGTTTTCATTGTATTTGTGTTTTTATATCAAAATCCCAATACTGTTACTTCCTGAAACGGCAATGCCCACTTTAGCAAACCCAAAGGTAGTCCAGTTTTTTTTTTTTTTTTTTTTTTTTTTAACAAGTGAGTGGCTCATCATCTCAAACATAGACGATCTTTGGTGCGAACTGTACAGTACATCCTGGTTCTCTCTCTTTCTGTCTTTCTTTCTCTCTCTCTCTCTCTCTCTCTCTCTCTCCCTCTCTGTCTTTCTTCTCTCTCTCTCTCTCTCTCTCTCTCTCTCTCCCTTTCTGTCTTTCTTTCTCTCTCTCTCTCTCCCTCTCTCTCTCTCTCTCCCTCTCTGTCTTTCTTTCTTTCTCTCTCTCTCTCTGTCTCTCTCTCTCTCTCTCTCTCTTTCTGTCTTTCTTTCTCTCTCTCTCTCTCCCTCTCTGTCTTTCTTTCTCTCTCTCTCTCTGTCTCTCTGTCTCTTTATTTCCTTATTCATGTTCAGCCTGAAGCTCTAGCTGGTGATGGAGTGCCAAAGTGGGGAAACATCATGAATCACTAATATCAACAAAAAATAGCACCAGTATCTTCTCTTTTCCTGAAAAGATCACACGTTTACCTTCATATCCTACTTCAAAATAGTTTGCCCAGCTGTTTGGGCTGACAAAAATGTAAATTCATGTTATACAAGATAGTAAGTAGCATCAAAATGATGTTGGAAATGTAAGTGATTTTTGTTCATCTTGGTTCATCTTTTTCATCTTTGACCCAGGAAGATCACTGACTGAAGGTCACAGTTCATCCTTTTTATTTACCACTAAATCGCTCACTATAATGTATTCAAACTTACATTAGAATGATTTATATTAGTTATAAGTAAAAGGAGGGGAAACTGTTTAGATTTGACTCTGCTACATCCTGCAGTACAGACTTGACTTCACCAGCTAGACTTTATCCTCCTGTGACTTTATGCAAATGTGCAGCTGCATCAATTATATAGAAATCAGTTATATGGATGAGAACTTGAATATAGCAGTTTGCTGTAATACTGACCAGACAGAGTGAGACGACTCATCTAAACTCATGTTAGTGTCGGTTTGGTCTAAATGCAGACAGTTATTTATGTGTGCAATGACATTAAATGTGTAAACCTGACCTCTTCCTATAAACTCCACTGATAATTCATAAACCTCCTGTCTCCCTGCACCTCCCCTCTGTTCCCCTATGGGAGAGGTGGGTGTCATGTCTCCTCTCATATCATCACATAATCCATCTTCTACTTTCTTATAATTTCTTAACATCGTATTGTGTATTTTTGTTATCCCTTGTATGATGAAGTCACCTGTTAGATGTTCATGTATTACTCTACGAACCAGTAATCCCTTAAAATAACCTTACATTCACATTAATTCACCCGTTAATTCATGCAAAAATCCACTTAAAATTAAGGGAGTGATTAATGGAGGAGACCCCATCAAAACCCCCTTAAACACCCCTTAATTTTGACTCCTTACTTTCTAGTTTGATGTAAAATTCAGTGAGACAGGAACTTTCCCTTTATAACTCATTAATAACCTGTAAACCTGCACAAAAGGCATGAAAAGTCCCTTAATTTCTAGAGTCTCTGTGAATCAACCCATGAATAAATCCCTTATAAACCCATGATACTAACCTTACTTTGTTAAAGCTGTTATTTTGAAAGGATAATTCATGTTTATGTAATGAGAAATTAAGGACATTTCAGGGATAAAATTAAGGGGTTTGGTTTTGTAGTGTTAGCCCTTATATAAAGTTATATTTAATGAACTAAATCTGCTGAACTGTGTGAGTTCAGATGATATTCTCTCTTCTCCTTCAGTCATTTTCTTTGTGTCTGAGCTGGAGAGACAAATATTCACCTGGAGGATCTATCTGTTTTTGTTTCTTGTCAGAATAGAAACGGACGTCTGTTCCGGAGAAATCGAGTCACATGACTTGGACTCGAGTCACAATTTTAATCGCTTGACACTTGACTTGATGCATGAAGAGAAGACTTGAGACTTGACTTGACTTGGGTTCTGGTGACTTGGGACTTGACTCTGACTTGTACTCTGATGACTTGAAAAGGTTTCTAAAGTCTTGACTTGAGATCTTGTGTTTGTGTAAATGACTCAGATTGAAAGTGATGAGATTTGTTCCAGCAGACGACTGAATTTAAATTCTGTTTTCTGAATTTGTATGGAATGATTGAATTTATTGAAGTTGAAACTGATTATAGAAATCAAACTCATGATGCTCTTACCAAGTTTTTATCCTATTAAAACCATATTGCATTGAAAAGTCCTAGATATTTCGTTTTCTTTAAGATATTAAATTGATACTGGACTCTTGATTTGTTCTGACTTGACTTGCTGTTCTACATTTAGACTTGAGACTAGACATTAATGACTTGACTTGGTGTTCAGGACGTCCCGTGCCAAACCTTTTCATTCCCTCCCTCCACATCATCTCAAGCAGCTTCCAACACTCTGCTCCAGCAGTATTGGTATACAGGTTTATTCACATAGACACTTTATACTCCTCACTTCAATATATAACAAAACATGACGGTTTAGGCGTTGTGATATCTTTACATCTGCGTAACAAACAAACAAAAGAGAAACATATTTGGCAAAATGAATCCAGCCATGCACTTCAAGAGAAAACAGAGAAAGAACGAATGACACACAGAGTCAGACTGAGGCTCTGAAGACTTACAGGAGAAATCCTCCAACACTGTTATCATCAGTCTGTGACGTTCAGATCATTCCAGGAGTTATTTTGTGATGTGTGGAAAAACACAACAAACTACTGAATGGAGCCAGGAATGAAAAGTACATCAACAATAACTGTTTTTAATAGTGTGAAAGTGTTTTAGGGAGGATTTTTCCTTTAAGTAACACAATAACTAACACATAAGGAAGGTCAAAACTATTACAATGATGTACACACACACTCATACTCTCTCTCTCTCTCTTTCACACACACACACACACACACACACACACACACACACACACACACAGCATTAATAAATAAGGTTAAATACTCCTTCCATCCACAGGTGTCGTCCATCCTGGTCTTCAGCTGACACAGAGCTAGCTGGTGTGTTCAGTCACAGTCGCCTGATGTTGAGATAGATTTAGTTATCAATGAGTATTGCTTAACCTGGAGGCTTCTTTTCACTAACACCCCCCCCCCCCCATCACCCCCTATCCCCCCCCCACCACCACCACACCCATTAAAGCTGCACTAGGCAAGTTTTTGATGTAAAACTGCAGCCGTCTTCTCAGCCTAAATCCCAACAGCGTAATTAAGACGCTGTAAATTTACCATATTGACCCAAATTGAATTCTGCTGTCAGTCTGGTCACTGAGAGGAAAATCTTCTCCACCCAAAAAAAAAAAAAAAAAAAGTGAAATCCAGACTGTCTCCTAACCAGCAGCAGAGAAACCCGGACTCACCAACTCATCAGATCTTTTCCTCTCTCGTCTCTTTGGTTTCCTTTGGTGTAAAGCAGCACAGAGACCACATCACGAGACTTCTGGGTAATGAAGTTCAAAATTTTTCAAACCTCTCGCTCGCCAGTTGGAGCCGCCGACGTGTTGCGAAGTTGCCTAGTGCAGCTTTAAAAATCCCCCTTTAACCCCCCCCCCCCTTGTAAAGACCAGCATAGCAAACAGCTGTTCTCCCACCGTTGTTTTTTGATACAAATACCGGAGCTTGCTGACTCCACGCTCGCCTCTATAGGACGAGGCTTTTCCTGTTTTAAGCTGATGTTCTTAGGGAGTCCTGGTCCAGCTCATCTCCTGTGCTGGGCGCCTGCTGTTGCGGATGAGCTGGCCGGACGCCAGCCCCCCCCCCCCCCTCAGTTGAAGGCCTCCTTGTTGATCCACATCAGGCTGCGCGTCTCGTTGTTTGCACTCGTAGTCGATGTCGCTGAACTTGTTCCCGAACTGGCAGTGCTCCCGCTTGTAGTAGTTGTAGTACTTCACCTGCCAGACCGTCTCAAACTGCCCGCCTTGGGAAACTGGACACACAGAGACACGGGGGGGGGGGGGGGGGGTCAGCCCACATGATAATCCTGATTACTGGAAGACTGGCTGATATCCCATATTTAAAAAAGGCTCATTTCAGCCCCATATATCAGGTTTGTGGACCAATATCGAAAATTGGCTAAGACCACTCAATATTTATTTTAAACTTACACCTTTATGTTGGGGGTTCTGGCTGAAAACGAAAACTGTCCCCTGATAATAAATACAATTATTCTGTTAGGTAAAATATTTATATTTAAAGCTCAGTCAAGAACTAATGTGAAAAAAAAATACAGTGCAAAGCCAATTTCTTTTGGAAAAAATAATTGCTACAAATAGGGCTGCAACTAACGATTATTTTCTCTGTCGATTATTTTCTCGATTAATCGATTAGTTGTTTGGTCTATAAAATGTCAGAAAATGGTGAAAAATGTGGATCAGTGTTTCCCAAAGCCCAAGATGACGTCCTCAAATGTCTTGTTTTGTCCACAACCAAAGATATTCAGTTTACTGTCATAGAGGAGGAAAGAAACCAGAAAATATTCACATTTAAGAAGCTGGAATCAGAGAATTTTGACTTATTTTTCTTAAAAAATTACTCAAACTGATTAATCGATTATCAAAATAGTTGGCGATTAATTTAATAGTTGACAGCTAATCGATTAATCGTTGCAGCTCTAGCTACAAACCATTAAAAAGTAGCACAACACAATATGAAATGGGGAAAAAATTTGCTCTAGTGAAGAGTGGGACTATATAAAACTCTAAATACACTCTACCTGTCATATGTATATTTCAGTTTCTAAATGTACTGGTACTGTCAATCTAATTATTTGAATTACTGAAGGGATCCTATTATTTTTTATTTTTTATTTTTTCTATTTACTTTTTTACTACTTTTTTATTTTTTATTTTATTTAATTGTATTTTTTTTTTCTCCTTTTCTTTTTTGTGAGGATATATTGTCATGTCATCATATTGTCGTGTGTGCTATGTGTATTATTTGCCTGTAATAAAAAAAAAAAAGAAAATACTGTGACTGGCTGATATTCGATTTTAAAAAAGGCTCATTTCAGCCCCATATATCAGAAAAGTGATAAATCAATAGATAAGAATGGTGAGGATGCAGCTCCAAAGTGCGATACAAGTGTGAAATCCTGTTCAACTTCTATGAGCAAAACAATAAATCAACATTTTCTGTGGTTGTTTTTCCTGTGTTCTAATGTAATGGTGTAAATAATTTGTCGTTACCTTTCCATGGCTGTCAAACAACAGCGAGATCATTAAACCTCCCATATCATGTAAAGCAGGACTCCCCTCTCCTCTGTGATGATAAAGGAGTTGGATGGTCTATCTAAACATGGTGAAAGTATCAAAACTAAATCCACACAATCCATATTAGTGCAGCGAGCCTCTAAACGAGCCGTTTGGACTTCCGTAACTTTGTGGCGTCACAAAGGTTCGCTCATTATCATTTTTGTAAGAAATAATAGACTAACAAAGTGTTTTTTTCAAAGCGGTTGAGCGGTTGTCATTGTTTATTACCGGAGAGTTTTCCCTACCTGTAGCCGCCGGGCCGCGGCGTCTCACGTTTCACTCTTGGTTAGTCAATCAGAACAGAGGGGTCGTTAATATTAATGAGCCTTAAAGGCACAGCGACAGAAACAGCCTGTTCTTGGTAAGGCTCAGAGAGATGCTGGAAAATGAACGTGGAGAAATGGATTGAGAGTGTTTTTGGTTCATGACACCACACACACAGCTTTGAATGGACCTCAAGACATAAAATAAAACTCTGGGAAGAGGAGAATATGGAACTTTTTCTTTAAGTCTCAAAATGCAACATGACTCCTCTCTTGACCAGAAGTTTGCACAGAAGCTTGCTGCCTTGTTAGCATTTTGTGACTTCCAGATAATTAAAATATAACTTTCAGGCAGTTGTTTGACAGCTTATTAGAACACAGAAAAAGCAACCACAGAAAATGCTGCTTTATTGTTTTGAACAAAGAAGCTGAATCAGGTTTTGCACTTGTACACTGTTTAAAACGTCATGCCAGTCTTACGGATCTAACCGTGGTTCCAGTGTTACTGACCTCTATACTGACTTGGACAGGCTGTCTGTCTCCGCTCTTGGTGTGCGGGACGCCCTCCGTGTCGTACTGACCGTGATAAACCACCGCGTCCTGGTCCTTAGACTGCTGCTCCAGAGGGAAGATGATACCTCCGATGTTCATGTTGCTGTGAGGAAGAGGAGGAGGAGGAGGAGGAAGAGCAGGAGGAGGTAACATGATATTTTATTGACCCCTGTGGCAAGTTGAGGCTTCAGGTGGCATACCCCCCCCCCCCGCCCCGGCGGCCATGTTGGAGGTCCTCAGCTCTGTGAACAGCTGACTGTGTTTCTGTCGTCTCCACAGAATTGAACAGACGGTTAATTTCTGTCTGTTTCTGACTGAACTGATCATTTCATCACTGATCCATCTGATTGATTTAGTGTTTAGATAATGTCAGCTTGTTAGCTAGCTAACCATAGCATCTAGTCAGCTAACCATCACTGTCTTGTTGTTAACACATCTGATTAGCACACTTGCTAACGTATCTAGTAGCAGCTAGCGTTAGCATGTTGACATTAACATCAGTGTGTTTGCTGGCTAGTTAGCTAGCTAACAGTTTGTTCAGGTTAACTGAGCTGACTCTTCTCAAGCTCCAACCCTTCATGTTTTGGAGTAGAGACTAGGGCTAAAGACAAGACAGTTTACTGTGTCACAGTAACCTACATTTGGAAACAAATCCACCTTATCACACTATTCACTTTTACTGAGAACGTTACTGAATGGATCTACAGCCACACCACAACAAGCTGACTCAGCTAGCTCTGTTTCTAGCTGCTTCATACACATTTACACTTTATTAACTAACACACAGTTCTCCAATGTTCCTCCATGATGGAGGCAGACATGTTGGCTGGAGATATGGGATGCAACTGAAAAGCCGCTATCCTCTCCTCTCTCCTCCTCCCCTCCTCCACAGGGAGGTCAGAGGTCAGAGGTCAGGGTCTGGAGATGGAGCTCAAGGACACTTCAGCAGGAACCTGAGTCCTCTGGTTGAGGAACAGTCTCTCTCACCAGGTTCTCAGTTTTCCAATAGAAACATATTAGAACCATGGATCCCTAATGTTTTGATACAGTTTTGTCTCACCAACCCATGTGGGAAGAGTTTAGTTGTTGATGATTTAGTATTGAATTTGTTAACTTATACTGTCTGTATGAGGTGAGAGTGAAACATGTGATTACAATTCACCCTGACCTCATTCAACCTCATTCTTACACTTTCTCTGATAGTGAGACTATTCCTCATTTTGCTGGGGACCGCCTGTATCCTCTCTAGGGACCCCTGGGAGCCTCCAGACCCCACTTTGACAACCAAAGCACTCCATAACCCACACATATTCTGTTTTATTGATTTGTTTTGTTCTTTTTTTTTATTTAACCAGGTTATGAAGCGGTGGATCCTGGACACACCCACACCCACCTGAGCTCAACAAGCACACTGACTACACTTTAATTAATTTCCCCTACACAGTCTACTTTACTGTGCATTGTGAGGCAAACGACGCCTCCTGTCACCAGCTGTAATGAAAAATACATTGTCCAGTATCCAGGCATTATTTATTAAAGCAGATATCGGGTGCAGGCCTGCAGGCGGAAGGCCACGAGACAACATGCACCAGCTTTACCGATTTATTTTCAATGTATTTACGTCCAAATGTCTTATTATGGAAGGAGATTTCATTGATAATATCCCTATAGACATATTAGCCTTCGTTTATATTGCAAGGAATTAATTCTAACAAATGAGAGAATATCTTTGACCCAACACACATTACAACATGTTCATCGCTCCTGCTGCAGAGGACCTTTAACATCTAACACTATAATGATCCAAATATGAGAATTAATGATTTTTAATTGCATTTCTCCTTACGTGGCCTCGGCGACGCCAGGCTTCACCACCACCTCGATCTTGTATTTGGAGCCTGTGAGCAGCTTTATCGTCCGGTTCTGGCCGAACCGGGTGCCGTCCACCTTGAAGAACACCGGGCCGTCGTTGGGCTGGATCTTCAGGGAGATGGCGATGTTGATGATCGGCGGCACGTCGTCCATTATTCCGGGTTTTTGTCCGGTTTTGGTCCCGTTTTAAACCGAGGAGAGAGCGGATGCTGCGGTGATGCTGAGGAGAGGACCAGGGTCAAGCTTGCCAGAAGGAAACAGTACGACTTCCGGTTGTCGCTTTCAAAACAAAAGCCTTGCTGGCGTGCATGTATCGCAACGTGTTTATTTTGGTAATATAGAGTAACCTTCCATAGTGGAAATGAAGAATATATTTAGCGAGGAATCTGTAGGAAATTTAAATACAACTGTTGTAAACTTTACAGTCAACTAAAGTCACAACTGTGAAAGTCAATTTTAATCCAAAGCAGCACTTGACACAATCGTTCCAAAAAGCAGTGCTGGGGAATAGATTCACTAACTTAGGCTACATGTAGCCTAATTAAATTAGTAGTTCAACTACTTTTTGGTTGTAGTTAAACTAAATTCAAATTGAAGAATTTTAGTATCTTACTTTTTATCATTTTGAGGCATAGGTGCACCTAGCACTTACATTTGGCTGTAAGAGAAAATAAGCCGGGAACTGTATTTTTTCATCCTGTTTATTTTGTAGAATTTCTTAACATACTCCTTTTGCACACGTAATATTGTGTTATATGTCATTGCAGATAGGTTGAACTAAATAACTTTAGTTGACATTATTGCATTTGTTTTGCGAGTAGCTCTGCTGCTTCATCTTCTTCCAACGTGAAGTAGCAGGTAGCTTATGAAACTGAACTTTCCCAAACAAAAGGCTTTGGTGTGGGGCCTCCAGGACCAAGTGGCGAGCCGTTTTATTTTGAAGCCCAAATCACCTAATTTCCGGTCTTGTTGTGGTTAACTCTGTCCAGCTTGATGCTGTGACGTCCGCAGCTCTAAACGGGAGAAACCCCCAAAATAGCTGAACCTTCCTGCCACGTTAATTACTGGAGCGAAGATAATCCTGATGCGCCGCTGAACCATCCATCTGATGCCAAATTACTTTCAGCAAGGTTCTGAAGTTTTATTAATCTCAGGACCAAACACTGTAAAGGTCTATGATGTGCAGTACATGATGTGATGTGAGGCTCATACACAGGCCCGGATCCACTGACAGACCCGAGATCAGGCCTTCAGAACATTAAAGGTGTCATATCATCATGTCATCATTTTGTTTGGGACCTCAGCTACGGCGAGACACCTGAGCTTTATTGTGCAGATTTCTTGATCTAACAGGAGTGAGTCAAACATTATTACTAAGCCCTAGCAGTGAAAGCACATTATCAAAATCACACTCACATAACGTCATGGATGTGACGTCACAGAGGGGGCGGGGCAAGCTTCAAGGTAACTTAAAAGCCCCCCTTGAGTCTGGATTTAAGACAAAATACAAGATTAAAGGTGCAATGTGTCTCATTTTTAAACATCAGTATATTATTGACTAATGTTGCTGTAAACCACTGAGTCCATGTTGGAGTCTCCTCTGTCTCACACCAGTAGAAGCCTGTTGTTAGTTCTAGTGTTTCCACACATAAAAACGCTGTGTGAACTCAGCCATGTTCACCTACAGCGTTTTATTGTGTGGAGAAAGCTCTGCCTGGAGCTTTTTGTGAGGGGAAATAAAAAGCGGATCATGATAACATCACCTGATGTTAGCTGAGCAGCTGCAGCTCAGTAACCAGCTGTTCACTCTTCTGTCAGACAGACACAGTGCTGTGGAACAAGCAAAGACTGACCAGATATTTCCAATTAGGGATGTCAGTGCTTAACCGTTAGTTACGGGGACGCTCTGTCTGTCGCTCTGAACTGACTTTCTTGTGGTTCCCAATAAAAGGTTTTTAGGTTAGTATGCCTATGCAAAATCATGAATGTAAGTACCTCAATGCTGAAATCTAGTAATATAACGTAATATAAAAAGCTCATTGGAGTGCCGGACTAAAAGGAAAGTGCCACTTTCTTGTATTTCCCGTCATTAAGCGTTTTTTCTTAAAAATTAACCAGTTAGTTACCGGTTAATGGGTGTCGGCCTATCGAAAGCAAAATTAACCGAAACTGACATCCCTATTTCCAATACACGTCCAGTATAATCCATACTGCCTTATGATCGCTGTTGCGATAACGGGAATTCACTTATTACAACGTCCAATTTCTCCACCGGCACTTTCACTTTCTCCATATTTGTTGTTGCTATGGGAAACGGACGGCGTCTCCGTCATCGCGATTGGTCGGCTGAGAAAAAAACGCTTCACGTCACCCGGTGTTAGTTAGCCATCTTGCTATGCAGCTAGCTAGGCTGGGTAACACTAGGTAAACAACAGCTGTGTAAACAAATCACTGATGCTTCTTTTGCTAATGGAAGCAGCAGATGTTTGTCTGCTAGCAGTCACTCACACATTTCTTCCTCTAAAGTTGAGTCAGATTTCTTGTTGAGTTATAGTGAGTTAGAATGACTGGTTTTTGGAAGTCTAGAAAATGATTTCTTCTCTGCCTTATTGGAACAGCGGCCGGCCTCCAAACATGGCCGCCGGTGGACGTTAGAACTGGAAAACCTGTGCAGTCTGGTCTAGGGCTGAACAATTAATCAAAATTTTATCAAAATCTCAATATGGCCTACTGCAATTTTCAAATCGCAGGAGGCGCAATATTTGTTAAAGGTGAAATGTGTCAAAATAGCATTTTAAAGTAAATATTGTGGTGCTGCAGAGATGTCCTGGCCTACACATCATATTCTACAGACTTAAGAAAACATCTTTGTTTGGTACAGATCCCCGCAAAAATCACACCATAATCATTTTAATACGTTTTTCAATGAAAATGAGAATAATGATGTAAAAATGATCATTCCCTCTAATATCGCAAATCATATCGCAATTGCAATATCAGTCAAAATAATCGCAATTAAATATTTTTTCAAAATTGTTCAGCCCTAGCCTGCTCTCATCTTGTGTATTAAAGCCTAAACTCAAATGTTCACTTTGCAGAGTTGAAGTATGAGAGAGTTGTCCAGTACACTTAATGATAAACACACAGTAAAACCAAAATGTCTCCTCAAACCAGGTGTATTTACATCATTAAATGAAACGGCTCCGGTTACATCACAGATTTTGTCCATTAATACTAATGATTCTATTTCATTCCATTCATTTCATTTCAGTTTCTCCATTACGTAATTTTTAAAAAGCTTAAAAAAAAAATGCAGCTATGTACAAATGTTTCTTTCTTGCAATCATTTATCATAATAAAAGTATAAAATATATTAGCATTAAAAATCAGACATGTGTTCTTCAGGTTGAATAAAGCCCAGACAGCGGCTGTTATCTGTCCAGCTCGGCCTGCAGGATCTCTCCCCAGGTCTCTGCGTCCAGCGGCAGCATCTTCCGGCCGCTCAGCTCCTCTGCTGATCTCACCGCGCTGTATCTCCCTCCCAGCCAGTCTCTCTTCAGGAAGCTCCTCTGGTAGTTCCTCACCAACGTGACCTGCAGCAGAGGGACGAGACATGAAGCAGTCAGAGCCAAGCCTAAACCAGTGATTCTCAACCTTTTTCATATCAAGGACCCCTAGTTTAGTCCACATTAGAGCCACGGACCCCCATTTGATGAGATTTTGTCTCTCGGACCCAAATCTGAGAATATTTTTATTGTCAGATATGATTTTGTCCAGAACTCCATGACTGTCTGTATTGTAGGCAGAGAGATAACAGCGAAACTATGATCAAAACAGTCATTCTTCTACATTCTCTAATTGTGTTCACTTCTTGCGAATTCAATAATCCTGAAGTTTAACAATCCATCAATTTGCTGGGGACCCCCTGGAACCCCCTGAAGGACCCCTGGTGGTCCCCAGATCCCACGTTGAGAACCACTGGCCTAAACCCTTCTCAGGCAAGATTAAAGCTGGGTTTTCTTACCACTCATTATTTATTATTATTGATGTATTTTTTTGATCGTTTATTGTATCTTTTAATTTTATTTGTTGTATCTCACCTAAGATTCTTGTCACATTGACTTTATTTATATGTACATGTAATCGTTTATGAAATCTATTCCGTTTGATTACTAAATGGTACAATAGGGACGGGGCTCTGTTGGAGCAGAAACTGGGGGGGGGGGGTATATTGTGTTTATCCAGCTGTATCTGTGATTTACTGCATTTTGTCTGACTTTAAATACCAATAAAAAGACCTTGAGCAAAAAAAAAATTCCGATACTTGTCTTCACTGCCTTTCTTTGCTAAAGATGCTACGTGAAGCACTTGGAAGTGATTTTTCCTTTCACTTAGGGCTGCAACTAACGATTATTTTCATTGTCGATTAATCTGTCGATTATTTTCTCGATTAATCGATTAGTTGTTTGGTCTATAAAATGTCAGAAAATTGTGAAAAATGTGGATCAGTGTTTCCCAAAGCCCAAGATGACGTCCTCAAATGTCTTGTTTTGTCCACAACCCAAAGATATTCAGTTTACTGTCATAGAGGAGGAAAGAAACCAGAAAATATTCACATTTAAGAAGCTGGAATCAGAGAATTTTGACTTATTTTTCTTTAAAAAAATTACTCAAACCGATTAATCGATTATCAAAATAGTTGGCGATTAATTTAATAGTTGACAACTAATCAATTAATCATTGCAGCTCTACTTTCCCTCCTTCAGTATCTGCCTTTGGCAAAAACTCTGACTGTCACCAGAAGTCCGTTCATTTCCTACAGAGCAGAGCGACCGGGGAAACTCGCCCGTCAACAGACAATCTTGATTTGCATGCTTCCTTGTTTCCATACCAGTGTAATTCATGTGAAATTTTTGAGCAGTAAAAATACCTGATTTGCCTGTTCAGAACTTAGCAGCTGTAGATCACTACAGAGATGTAGTCAGAGCCTCTGGCCCTGCCCACAGTCTGTCGACCAAGTGGCTCACAGTGTGAATGCACTGTGAAATGTTTCCTTTTTTTTTTTTTTGTGCTGGAAGAACATGGCCTCTTCCATGAGATCTGTTTGACTTCCTGACGAAGGCTTGATGTCGAAACGCGTAGAAGTTTGATGACCATGCCATGACAATAAAGGCTTAAAGGTTTAAAGAGAGTGCCTTGGAGTTTTTTTTGTATTTTTGTGTCAACATGTATCCCTGTCCAAAGAGCACCTCCAACAAACTTCATTTTGAGTCCAAGAAGCGCTCCTCCCCAAACAGTTTTTAATGCCCTCTTCCTGTTTTTGTTTGTCCTTCGATTTCTCCTCCTGAGCATGGTGTTTCAGTCGGCCACCTGTTTGCCAAGTCTGGTTTGAATATGAAAACAGCCTGATAAGCAGGTTATGATAAAGCTTTTAAGCCGAATGGCCCCAGAAAACGAGATGGAACATCCGCACACTCAGATCTCAAAAGACTTTCTTCAAGGAATTCTTGGCAAAGCTGAACATCCTCACCACTGACTGAGGCTCAAATGAACAAAAAAAAAAGGATGATCAGAGTAAATTGTGCAGCTTGGATGAACTAAACTGTATCGTCACATCTGTGTCTTTTTATTTAGGGGCGTCTTTGTTAGCCGGGAGAGCATTTCAGTTCAAGCTAGGTTTGACACAAAAAAGTTTGCATTTTAAAAATGAAATGAAAAACCATTAGAAAATGGAATTACATACAGCATGCACTGCACAATGATTGGGGGAAATGTTAAAGGGTAAGGCCGGTGTTTTTTAATGCATTTCTTACCGTCAACAAATCCTATGAAAATAATTTGAAAATGAATGAATGAATAAAATGAATTTGTTTTGCCACCAAGTCTCGTCCATGCAGCATATTTCATCATCACCATGCACCGGGCCGGACCACTTTTTCCTCAAACAACTTAATAAGCCGGCTGTAAACACTTTGCGATCTCAGGAAAGTAGTTCCGTAGCACAGAAAATAGTCCCCGGCGTAATGAAGAATTTGTTCCCATTTGAATTTGATTTGGTAATAACTACAACAGCCTGACTTCATGGTAACAGTTAGCGATTTTTAAAATGTAAACTATGTCTTTGTGAGCTGTGTTTAAAGGTTTTTAGCTTAACAATTGGAGCCAATGACTTCCGGGTTGACGGCTAAAAACGGAACGTGGGAAGTCAGAAAGTAACGGGAGTAGAGCAAACGCATTGTTGATTTTGTTATTTTCATTGGATTTGTTGACGGTAAGCAATGCATTAAAAAACACCAGCCTTATCCTTTAACTACTTGCAAAAAAAAGAAAAACCAGTCAGTCAGTATTACCCCACACAGGAGGACCAGGAGCCTCAAAAACAATCATAGCTCTGAGATCTATGCTTGGTAGATTGATTCCATATTACAGTGAAAAAGAGCACCAGTACACACTGTGAGGTTAAAACCAAAGCAAACATTTCAGTCATGTCAGACTTTCATCGGTGCTGTGGGCGAAATGTGAACTAGAAAGACAGAGGGAAACGAGCTGTAACCGTACATGTCCGCGGTGTTCTCCTGTAAAGCGTCTCTCACCTTCCAGGACAGGCCGTCTCTCCTGTCCCTGTCGATCTCTCTCTGGCAGACGGCTCTCACCAGCAGGCACTGCTTCCTCCACAGCGGCTCGCTCTCCTGGATGAGGAGGCGCCACAGCCGGCAGGTCCGCGCCGCGCTGCACAGGCTCTCTGCGTCCAGCTCGCCGAAGATCCTCAGGCTCATCTCCGTCGGCAGCGTTTCGGCAAAGTTGTGAAGGCGAGTCTCGCCGGCGCCGGGCGTCAGGCAGGAAGTTCCTCCGCAGGTGAGAAACACGTCAGCAGCAGGCCGCTGGGTCTCATGCTGCATAATAACTCAGACCAACAGTGAGGAGACTGAACCGGCTGCCTGGGAGGAGAGAGCAAGTCTATATTAGAGTCATTAGATGAAATACGAAATAATCTGATATGAGACTATAAGGCACACAGGCTGTAGATTCTCAACCTTTTTCTTATCAAGGACCCCTAATTTAGTCCACATTAGAGCCATGGACCCCCATTTAGACAGTCCCCCATTGAGATTTTGTCTCTCAGACCCAAATCTGAGAATATTTGTATTGTCAGATATGAATTTGATCCAGAATTCCATCTATATTGTAAGTAGAGAGATAACAGAGAAACTATGACCAGAACAGTCATTCTTCTGCATTCTCTAATTGTGTTAACTTCTTGTTATGAAATAATGGTGAAGTTTAACAATTCATCAATATTCTGGGGACCCCCTCAAGGACCCCTGGTGGTCCCCGGACCCCAAGTTGAGAACCACTGCTGTAGACTCTAATAGTTCTGTTTACTGTGGCATATTAAACAAGACAACAGAAACATAAGCTACCATCTCACCACAGGAAATAGCAGCTTATGCTATTAAAAAAAATAAAAATTATCTTCTTAGTTCTTATTCTAGTTATTTTACAAGCACTTTACTGTCATATGATTGTTCTACAATCACAAGAAAGTAACAAGGCCCTGACTTTTACAATCCTTATTTTTGGGTGCTTTGTAATTTTGATGATCTATAGGAACTGAAGCTTATTCTTCTGCTATCCTCACTGTGAGTCTGCAGACAAGAGCATCAGCTGAATGTACGTCATTTAGTTGTTTGTTTAGGTTTTGTATTGTACCTTGTACTTACATTTTCACTTTCATATTTTAGACTTAACATGAGCTAACTCTGCCACTGAGCCTTTCTTGCTTTCAAAATCCCCCGAGGTGACCTTTTATTTTGTAAACAGAGCCTGAAGCAGCCTGCTGCACCGAGCTGACTCCAGACCAGCCTGCTGACCTGACTCCAGACCAGCCTGCTGATCTGACTCCAGACCAGCCTGCTGACCTGACTCCAGACCAGCCTGCTGAACTGACTCCAGACCAGCCTGCTGACCTGACTCCAGACCAGCATGCTGCACCGACCTAAATGAAAGTGAAAATGGAAGTACGAAGTACAATACAAAACCTAAACAAACAACTCTCACCCTGCAATCCGTCATGTTGTGATAAATAAGAAGGTGGGTAGAATATGACTTCCACCGATATAAACAAAAGTCAGATTTTGACAGAAAGCATTCATGTATGCTCTTTCCCCTTTAAATCCCTTATTCTCATCAGTTTTATCATTCTTGCTATGTATACAATGAATTTATGTCCTAAAGATTTATGTCATGCTAAAAGATGGTCAACATATAAAAAAAAAGGTCAACTGAGTTTAGGTGGACTTCCATGACTACAACCCTGCCTCCCTGCCTACAACGTAGCAAAACGATGTGTACTAACAGTTACACGTGACAACGTTACATTTACCTAAGATATGTCTTAGCCGTTATATTATCCACAAAACAACCACAGCAGTCAATTTGGATTCAGATTCTTTGTTTTGCGTGTTTTTCTTTGTTTTTGCGTGTGGGGGGTTAAGAATAAACCAAAAGCTTTCATTTCTTCTGCGTGTGTGTGTGTGTGTGTGTGTGTGTGTGTGTGAACAAAAACACATTTCATGGTACAGCTCCCAGTCACGTTCAGCTAACACGAGTCTCAGGCGAGACCGTGTCCGGTTCAGCTAGCAAGCAGCAGCACGGCTAACAGCGGCTAAACCTTCAGCTGTTTTAAATTTTAACGGCAGATATTCTCTCTGGTTGATGTTCAGAGGGAAGATCTACTGGTTTGTTTCAGAATAAAACCGGGATTCGTCGTCGTGATCGCCACCTACCTTCGGTTGTGATTGCTTCGCTTCTTCCTGACAGCTGACGGTTTAAATGTCTCTTCGTTCAAATGGTTGTTTACATACAGACATGACGTAGCCCAGCGTTCAGTGAGGTGCGCATGCGTAAAACATTCACACACAGACCGCCCTCTTATCATAATCAATACACAGCCTCTGGATACTCGTAAACTGCTAAAATACGTCCATTATATTTATTCGTATTTGTATATAGTTTTTGTTGTTGTTGTTGTTTGGCTGCTATCATATCAGTAAGTGAAAAGAGAGCGAAAACTATATAGTATGAGATTCTAGTTATTTGCAAAATATAGCTAACATGCAAAATATCATAAATGCTAACGTTAGTTCCGTATTACAATAACTCTTTGCTGTATTTGAAAATGAGAGTCTGGGAAAACAATCGATTTATGTTTTTGTAAAAATTTTTGAATGACTTCTGTACAGCCTCTCTGGCATGCCGCGACACATCCCGCTCTCTTGGGGAGAGAGCGAGTATTGCCAAACTCTGTTCAATAATCTGTAAATTTAATGTGGCCTTGTTTATGAAGTACATTTACCCCATAAAATATGACTCAAGGCCTTTACAGAATCGTTATAGGAGCTCCTCCTCAATTCGGCATACATATAATCCACCAAGCAGCATTTAATTTCAATAAAATTTAAGCTTTTAGAACTAGTTAGCATGATATTCTCCGAGTCTTCTCCCACCAAAATACACCGTGGTGGAGAAATACGTTACACACGTTCTGTATTGTACTGTACAGTGTGAACCAATTCAAAACGTTGAAATTCTATTGAAATAAAGTTTTGTGGATTATATGTATGCCGAATTTAAGAGTAACCTTAGCTCCCAATGATTTATTAAAGATCTTGAGTGGTTTATTTTGAATTATGTACATTTATCGTTAGCCACATTAAACGGCGAGATTGTTGAATGGAAATTCGTCCACTCTCTTGACCTGACTTCTGCGTATAGATGCCGCACATCCAGTGCACATTTATGTGCTGCTTTCATTCAACTATTAGATATAGAAAACAGTCTATCGGGGTGTTTAAGTTATAGTGAGTAGTTTGTTGCCATCAAGGAGGTTTGTTGCCATAAATTCAACTAGCCATGCTTCGGTAGCACATGTACTGCGCATGCTCTCAGCATCCCGGAAGTTTTGAATGCGAGCTGAGAGCCGAGGCTATAGTACTCTATTACTTCCATGGGGTAAACAGTGACAGCTAAAGTTGTTTGCTGATTTACTTTCTGTCATTAGTCGACTTCTGGTCCTGAACGACAAAGAACTGTATGGTTTTCCGCCGCAGCAGGTAGGCAGAACTACAGTTTGACTGCTGCGAACAAGATATCATGTATGTGAACTTACAGGACAAGCTAGTTATGTGTTGGCTTTCTTTCTGTTTCTCTCAAGAGCGGGCTGCTTTCAACTTGACAACTAACGTTAAAATCCTTAGCTAACGCCGCTGAATGAAACAGGAAACTTAGTTTAGACTTAATGAGCTAACTCTGCCACTGAGCCTCTCGCTTTCAAAATCCCCTGAGGTGACTTTTTATTTTATAAACAGAGCCTGAAGCAGCCTGCTGCACCGAGCTGACTCCAGACCAGCCTGCTGAACTGACTCCAGACCAGCCTGCTGAGCTGACTCCAGACCAGCCTGCTGACCTTACCTGACTCCAGACCAGCCTGCTGACCTGACCTGACTCCAGACCAGCGTGCTGACCGGATGTCACAGTCCCGGGGGTTCGAGCTGGTCCCGGTGGACGGCGGGGGTCCCATCCGCCTGCCAGAGGGGGAGACGGTGCTGGGCAGGGGGCCGTTACTGCGGGTGAGTTTACATGGCTGTGGTGAATAAAGCTGAGGTTCTCGGCCCACATGGAAGTCACCTTGAACTGCAGAGTCCAGAGCCAGCCTCTTCAAAATGTCCCACTCCCCAAAATAAATGTGACAGTCACATGCATGGTCAGGTTAGAAAGAGTACTAGAATGTCCTACTCAAGTATAAGTACTGTTACTTTGCTGATATTTTACTGAAGTAGAAGTAAAAATCTACTGCAGTAAAAAGTGTCTGATTTAAAATGTCCTCAGAGTAAAATTTCCTGAGTTCCTCTTTAGAACAGAGAACGTTGTCAGCTGTGATCTTTCCCATGTGATTCTAACAGGAGAGAGGACAGAGTTCACACTAGATTCTTTTCACTGGAAACATTAGAAACGACAAAATAAAGTGCAGAAACAAAGTAAAGTCAGACTCCTCTTCTCACTGTGAATGGATCCACAGTTTGTCAGTTTACAGTTGATCCAGTTTCTGTTGCTGATGGAGAGACACACACTCATCTGTTCTGCTCCCTGTCTGCTGCAGTGCTGTGATGTTCCACTGGAGGACTGTAGAACATTAACATGGAGAACAGGCTGAACCGGCTGTGTGTTACTGATGAGATCCACCTTTTGTCAAGAGGCGTCACCGCAAAATATATTTTCTCAGTACATCCCGGGTTTCTAAAACTTTGGGTCAAGATGAAACATGAGCTGCTGGCTCACTTCCTCTGGCTGCACATGCCAGGAGCAGCGGTAGGTTTTATTTAGCCCGGTTCCCATGATCAAAGACTTTCTACGTTCTAGATCAGAAAAAGAAAAACCAAGAGCTCCTGACCCCGTCTCTCTCTTCTGTGACATCTATTGCAGAGTTTAAATAAATATAAAAGAAATTTAAATATAAAACAACACAAAATCATGAGGAAACCGTATATGAAAAACTCAAAAGTAGAAGTAAAGGAGTAGGTCTCTTTTTCAGGTAGTATATAAATAAGTAATATACAAGCATAAGTAATGTGTGTATATATAAAAAAAAAAGAAAAATAGAAATCTAAGAAACAGGTCTCTTATCAATACACTACCAGGCAAAAGTTTGAACACACCACATTTTTCTTTATTTTGACTATTTTTCACATTTTAGAATAACAGTAAAGACATCAAAGCTATGAAATAACACAAATGGAATTATGCAGCGACCAAAAAAGTGTTAAACAAATCAAAACTATCTTATATTTTAGATTCTTTAAAGTAGCCGCCCTTTGCCTTGATGGAAAGGCAAAGGCTTTGGAAAGAAATTCATACATAGGATCAACTTCACTATTTATATTTGTCTAAGGAACTCATTTCAAGCACTGAAGCAGAAGCCTTTAGATCAAAATGGCTTTAAAAGAATGAAGAACACAGAAGATTCAATCAGGTGGGTCCAGACTGTGGACTGGTGGTGTCGATTATTCACATGGTTCTCTGTTGGAACCTGAGTGATTGCACTGATGGGACACTATGGAAGTGGAAAAAAAATAATACTAATAATAATAAACAGAAATATGTACAGGTAGGGCTGAACAATTTTGAAAAAATATCCAATTGCGATTATTTTGACTGATTTTGCAATTGCGATATGATGTGCGATATTAGAGGGAATGATAATTTTTACATCATTATTGTCATTTTCATTGAAAAACGTATTTAATACAATATTTAATTCAAAATGGTATTTTGACACATTTCACCTTTAACAAATATTGCACCTCCTGCGATTTGAAAATTGCAGTTGGCCATATTGCGATTTTGATAAAATTTCGATTAACTGTTCAGCCCTACGTACAGGTTTAGAGAATATTGTATAAATAGGTACAAAATATAACAGTACAGCCAGAACAGAGGTGGGTATTTAAGAACTGACTATAGTGTTGGTCTCTACTGTTTGAGTTTGATTCCAAAATGTGATTCCTACTCTTTTAAAAGTTGACACCTACTTTGGCAAAATGAATGCTGGCCTGAAAGTAAAACTCATATCTAATTATTGATGTAAGTAGTAATGAACCAACAGGTAACTTTTTTCCCAAACAGATCTAAAGCATTGTGGATTGAAGCCCTTCTCCTGTTCTCCTCCTCCTGTCCAGGTCAGTGATAAGAGAGTGTCCAGGAACCACGGGCTGCTGGAGAACCGGGACGGACAGCTGCGTATCAAACCGGTACGTCCTTCTTTCTGTCTCTGCTTTTAAACGAGGAGTGGGCATTCATCTCACCTTGTCGCATTTGTATTCTTTATTTAGACGGTGGGTTAAGCAGAGAGGGAGACGGTAGGAGAAGAAAAAAAAAAAAGCTCTGGTAGTAACAGATTGTAGCTTTGGTAAATGTGTTCTGCAAGTTGAAACGCCATTTCAGCATCACCTGCAAGGGGTGTAAATGTGCTAGAGTAGTTAGAAGAAGAAGAAGAAGAAGAAGAAAAAGGAGTGAAATAGACGGAGGCTCTGTCCCAGTTGGTGCCTGAGAGCCTCTTCCTCCTGACGTAAAGAAGGTGTGAACTCAAGGTGTGCAAGCCCCCTGGAGGCTGCACGGCTATATAAAGAGTAATGGGACTCCCTTGCATTACATCACATGACTATTTCTGGGCAGAAGCCTTTAGGTTCTAGTATACTCTGGTTTATACCGTTTTATCACTCCATCTTTTTAACAGCGGCTCAGGTTGTGAGAGAGAGGCTGCTGGTTCTCATTGAGAGCAAAGTGTTTCAGCCTGTTTTAGGTCTGGAAAGAAGAACATTACCATGAAATCAGCGTCAACAGTTCCCTCATAACAGGGTTCCTACGCAGGTCTGGAAAAGTATTAAAAATGAATTTGATCATTTCCAGGTCTTGAATAGTTTGGGAATTTGAAAAAATGTCTGGAAAAGTATGGAAAATGTTGCGGTTCAGGTCCGATACACACATAATTCTAGCTTTTATGTTGCTGTAGAGCCACTTTGAGTCCACAGTTTTTGTTGATGTGAAGAATAATGTTCAGATAGAGGGACGCTCTTATTACCCAGCCGCTGTCAGCATGCATTATATCAAATACACACCAAAATCAAATCCGGTCAAGAACATAGGGTCTGGGAAAAATCTGGAATTTTAAAATGGAAACCGTGTAGGAACCCTGCCAATCATCTCACATATTCTGATATTTGTCTCTGTGAAGAACAATCTTCATCTATACAGTGATATGACCTAGTTAGCAGGGGCAAGATGTCTATCTGCGTAAATCATATTGAACACCAGACAAAATCTTCAGAACAAATCAAGGTCTGGAAAAAGTATGGAATTTTTTAATTGAAAATGTGTCATAACTCTCTGTGTTTCCTGAAGGGCCTTCAGTCTGTTTCTGTCTTCACTCAGCATGTCAGAATCAGAGTCACTTTATTCACCAGATACATTCAGTAAGTAGATCTTTATCAGTCCCGAAGGGGAAATCGACTCATTACAGCGGCAGGAACGAATAGAAGTGAAGTGAAGGTTGGTGAGAGAAGAGTGTCGGGTACTAAGGACTGTGAATAAAAAGGTGAAGAGGATATAAACACTGTATTGCTTTGGCAATGTAGGACTCTTTCCTGTCATGCCAATAAAGCTAATTTGAATTTGATATAAACACCTTCTGGTGATACCCAAAGCCATGAGTAACATGCAAGAAATAAAAGCAGACTGTCTTGGTTTTATGCATTTGTGGCACATAGAAGCCTGTATTTCTCAAATGGTGGAAAAAATCTCAATAATTTTGTCCATTGACCCCAAACTAAGGAAGTAAGCCTGCACTGTTCAGTGAAAGTAATGGATCGGTATCGGCCGATACTTAAATTTTCGTACTCGTAATCCGTATCGGCGTTGAAAAAGTCGGTGCATCCCTAGTCACGTGTGTTTTATTGTGCAGCTTTGTAATGCCGCACATGCATCAGCACGTCCTGAATCGTTTTCTCAGAGAAATATGGAACACTTCGCTTCACAGTCGGCCATCCATTTTACTTGTGAGGTGGAATCAATTGCATGAATGAATGATGGAGTCTCCTGATCTCATGCAGGACGTCCACAGCTACAGACGCTCCTCTCTCCGTCTTCACAGTACAGCCTGGGGTTTGAAAAGGGCTCTTCGACAGCATCATCACTAACAAACCCGCTGCTCCATAAAACAAAAGGGAACACCTGAGCCGACACCTGTCAGCTTGTTCTTTGCTGTCGTGCCAGTTAGCTGAGTTTAGCCTCAGGGCCGCAGCTTTGCTGAGGAGTAGAGTGCAAAGGAAAATAAACTAAAGATATCATGGAGAGGATGTTTGAGTTTGTCTGGGGCGGTGAAAACATGTCAGTCAAACTGACCGGTTCAAGAGAGGTGGTCTTGGGCTGCTACAGAGTAATAATAATAATGATAATGATAATAATAATAACTTAATTTATACAGCACCTTTAAAAACAGAGTTTACAAAGTGCTTTGACAGACAAAATAGAAGCAGAATACTCAAATTATTGCTCATGCTGACTACCCAGTTCTTCTTCTTCTCTTGATTCTAAACAAACTGGAAACGTAAAATGCATCACTTCCTGTGTGGCAGATGATTTCTCCCAGGAAAGAGCTACCAGACAGACAGTGGAGAAGCTTTATGAACTGGATAAAGGTTGAATGACGATGTGATGTTTATTGAATGAATGAATGAATGAATGAATGAAATTTTATTCTTGTGTGGTGCATACAGTTGTATTCCCAGCCCACATGGGCTTACAAGACACCATAAATTCAAACAAGCCAGGACCAGAGTACAGCGTTTACATATGTGTAAACGCATATGTGTTACTGAAAAATCAAAATAAATATTAATTAAACAATCTATCTTGCCTTCTTTTCCAGGCTTTTGAGATAAAGTTAGCAAACTTAAACTCATCAAAATTAAACAGCCATTACAGTTTTTGCTCATCTGAACACCAGAATATTTCAGGGTTTTGTCGAATGATTTCGTGGAACAGTAACTCTCTTAAGTCATCACAATTTGTACAGTACAAAAGAAAATGGGACTCACTTTCCTTTATTATTTCTTTAACCCTTGTCCTTGTGATTTGCAGACCCATCTGAACCCGTGCTTCGGCCAGTCGTCTCTGGACGACGACCCCAGCCTCTGGTCAAAGGGAGCTGGTACCCTCTTCATCATGGACACTTCTTTTCCCTCCTGCCTGGGAAGCACGTCTATAAGGTGGTGGCAGTGGGCGGAGAAGACGGCACTCCGAGGTACTGATGCATCACAAACATGTTCTTTTTCATATTATTACACCGTCAAGATCAAGAGATGAATCTCATTTGGCGCACCTTTCTCAGACATTTCCATGAATAATTTAATCGACATGGAATAAGCTGCACTTAACTGTATTAATTTAAGTTCTATCTTTCATCTTTCCAGACGTTTGAATGTGGCCCGGTATAAGCCGATGTGGTGACTCAATTAAAAATCAACACTGGGAAAATGTTGATTTATCTAGTCTTTTGACTGGGCCAACCTTTGTTTTTGAATTGCCAGCCCTCATTGTCCTGATGCTACATTTTTGTTTGAAGGTTAGATCAAAAGGATTGGAAAGGACACTCAAGCAACTGTGACCACTATTCAGACCACCCAAAAAGCAAGGCTCATGAAAAATTCATACTGAAATTCCAGGTTGCTTTAAATCAGTAGTACAGCCTGGTCTAATCACACACGACAAAACGTAATCTGCAATGGGTTTGGGACAATTCACTTTATATTTCAAATATGAAAAGTTAGAAATTGAAGCTGCAATTCACGTCCTGGTGGAGCCCCTGTTCTTGATAAATTCTTTATATATTTATTGGATGTACAGTGAGAGACATTTTATGGAAAGGATTTCAAAGTTTATGGATTTTGCAGATAATGCACATTCTTAAGTGAATGAATGAAAATGAGCCCTGATAGCCCTCATAGGCTGGATACGGTGCTAAATCAGGGCGGTTATTTTTCAGTCGGACAGTTTTTCTTCTTTTTCCATTATTTCCTACATGTTGTGTTGTTCTGATTACATCCTTGTCATATATCACTCGTTGCAGAAACAGTCAGGTGTTTGAAGAAGAGGAAGAATTTCCCAATAGACCTGTTTCTCCTGAGCCAGATATTGAGCCTCCTCCTCCTGTTGGACGGGACCAAGGATGGACACCTCCCCCCGAGGAGCCGACGTTAGCAGCCGTGGAGAGCAACCAGCAATGCGAGGAGGAACTCAACAGTCCCAACAGACCAGCAAATAAGGTCTGCTGAATAAAAGATTTATGCTGATCTTACAAAAATGATTGCTGGCATGCAGTGGTGGAAGAAGTACTCTGATCCTTTACTTAAGTAAAAGTACCAATACAGCAATGTAAAAATACTCCATTACAAGTAGAAGTCCTGCATGAAAAATCCTACTTCAGTAAAAGTACATAAGTATTAGCAGCAAAATGTAGTTAAAGTATTAAAGTAAAAGTAGTGGTTTGGTCCCTCTGACTGATATTTTATTCTATATGACATCATTAGATTATTAACACTGAAGCATCAGTGTGTAAGCAGCATGTTACTGTTGTAGCTGCTGGAGGTGGAGCTAGTTTGAACTACTTTATATACAGTTAGCTAGTTTAGTTCAGTGGTTCCCAACTTAGGGGTCGGGCCCCTCCAAAGGGTCACCAGATAAATCTGAGGGGTCGTGAGATGATTAATGGGAGAGGAAAGAAGAAAAAACAAAGTTCTGATACACAAATCTGTTTTCAGTTTTTGGACTTTTTCTCTAATCTTTGATTTTTGCTGAAATATTGGATCATTTGAACATTTATGGAAATGAATCCATGTGAGGTTTAGAGGGAAAAATCACTATTTGGTGGAGCTGTTAACAACTCATAGACATCTGAAATGTGACCCGACTACACACTTGTACAAGCTTGTTATATTATCCATTGTGTCAAATCTCCATCTGAAAAGTAACTAAAGCTGTCAAATAAATGTCGTGGAGTAGAAAGTACAATATTTCCCTCTGAAATGTAGTGGAGTGGAAGTATAAAGTAGCATCAAATGGAAATACTCAAGTACAGTAAGTAAAGTATACAAGTATCTCATCGTGTTATAAGTGGTTATAAGTGACTGAAATCAGGTGGCTGGCCTCACTCTCTGAGACTCTGCTCTCCTTTCCCTCAGCAACTACCATCAGAGTCACTGAACCCCCAACTGCACTGAACCCCCAACTGCTCCAACAAGTGGCTTTGTTGTTTTTTAGGGAGACTCTGCACTGTCACAAGAAATGGAGGATGACCAGAATGATGTTACTCCTCCTGTACTGAAGAAGAGAGTTTTACCTGCCTGGATGATGAACACTGTAGTGTCTCCCAAGAACCCTTCCTCCACCTCTAAAGGTACCGTGTCCATGTCCAGGTTTTCACAGGTTTTGTTACTTAACAACAAAGAAAATGTAGCTAGAAAATGTTTTTGAAAATTTTGTCCGCCCATAATACCCCTTTAAAATGTGTTTAATTCCCAGTTACGCTTGGTTAGGCTTTGACTTAAGTAGAGTATTAGCCTGTAATGTTTTTTTTGCGTGTTGCCTACCAAGATGTCTTTGCAACCGTTAAAGAACGTAAAGCTTTCAATCCTAGAGTCAACAGCCAGTCCACCTGTTTAAAACGGACTAAGCAGTCCACCTTCCCTTCATGTCATATTCTATGGGGCACAAAATGACCATTGCAAAGGACAAAAGGACAAAATTCTGCTGAATATCTCTCAATAACTGTCAATAACACTGAACCAGAGTGAAATTCTGCTGATTCTGCTGACTGTTGATTGTTGGCAATTCTTTAATGTATTTGTGAGGTGATGCACATAAACAGTTTTGTTTTTGGTAGCTTAACCTTGTACAAAGGCTTAACATTTGCATTTAGATTATACTCTTTTCCAGAGCCTCTTCCACTGCAGCACAAGTGCAAAAAGCTTCAGTTCATAGATGAAAAACATTAGAAGCAACCAATAGTAAGGAGGCCAAGGCTCCCTGACAACAGATGGAACAACTATCATGTGTTCCATACAATGATGACTTCCTTTACCAAGCACAATGAAAGTGCTTGGTAAAGAAATGGGAGCCAGGGAGAAAAGTGTTTTTTTTTCTCTGTTCTGCTCTGCCATTGACAGTCAAAACGTTTCCTCATACAAAGTCAAAGTCTTTTTTGCCAGAGCTGAGACGCTTCCCAGTCCAACTGTTTCCTTCCCTTAAATGGCATCTGAACTACACTGAAAGACAGTTTTTTCAGTTTTATGAATGGGGAGTGACATGTCATTGGTTGTCTGTTGAAGTTGAGGTTGTTGGACGGAGGCTGTACAAGCTTTTGGCATTTGATTGATAGATTTGATTTTGATTGATGAAAGAACAAATGAAAGCATAAGATTGTGGAAAACTGGCTCTATTTAATACTCTATACACAGCGTCCTGTCATCGTTACATCAGATGAACAGAGAACAATCAAAATCCTGTATGCCTGTGTGTGTGTGTGTATGAGTCTGTGTATGTGTCCGTGTTGCTTTGTGGGTGTGTGTGTGTGTGTGTGTGTCGCTGTCTTCATGATTTGCCTTGGAGAACTAAAGGATGAACAGTGTTCCTGTGATGTGTAATGTACTTATGGATGAGTGTCTGCTTCTATAATATTTACTCTAGAAGAGGGCGGACCGGGCCGCTCTGATGAATTGACCATCAGAGACTTAGCACTTCCATTACCGTTGCTGTTATCCATCCATTCTGTGCGGCACTTAAGGCTTAAGTGAATGGAACGGCCGGATGGAAATGTTCCAGTTTACTCAAGGAAACCAGGCCGATGTGATGTTCACTTGGCTTTGTCCCACTTTCAGGGGAAGGAACCAGTTCAGGGGTTGAAAATGGCGAAACCCCAAAATCAAAAGACGCTGCTCTGCTTTCATTCAAGTGTATGGAGTGTTACACATGTATTAACAATCATTAACATTATGCTTATGTTGTTATGATTCGGGTCTGGTCGAAAGCGGTTTTTGAAAGTCTATAAATTTGACCATTTTGATGCCAAAAAAATTTCAAATAGTCAGTGTTTCCCCCAAGGGTTTTATTCTTGTCAGGATAGAAAAGCCTCTGAAACAGAATTTAGAGCATCATGGGACACTAAAAGTCTCCACTGAAACCCAGACTGATAAAATTCTTTCAGGGTCAGCAGCTCTCTAAGGCAGGGTCAGAGGAACACATTTGTAATCATAAACAAAATGAAAGGTGCAATAATTACTGTCCCATACCATAAAAAGGCCATAAAATATGTGCAGGCATTTGATAGGGTTATTGATCAATACCAATGACTTAATGCCCCTTTCAAATAAAAGGGAAAACCCATAAACCTCAAGTGAAAACCCTAAATAGATTTGGTGCAAAAGGGTATAATTGCACTTCTTTTTTATAGAATATAAATTTTCTGAATGTTAATCTCTGTAAAAGTACCACCAAAACCTGACTGAATGTTCTGTGTTCCTCATTCTCTTAAAGCCATTTTGATCTAAAGGCTTCTGCTTAAATGCTTGAAATTAGTTTCTTAGACAAATATAAACAGTGAAGTTGATCCTATGTATGAATTTCTTTCCAAAGCCTTTGCCTTTCCATCAAGGCAAAGAATCTAAAATATAAGATAGTTTTGATTTGTTTAACACTTTTTTGGTCGCTGCATAATTCCATTTGTGTTATTTCATAGTTTTGATGTCTTTACTGTTATTCTAAAATGTGGAAAACAGTAAAAAAAAAAAAAAAAGAAAAAGGCGGTGTGTCCAAACTTTTGCCTGGTAGTGTATGAATAGTGTTTGTTTGTGATAGTCTGAACTGTGCAGTCTGGGGCGGACGATGCCAAGAAGCTGCTGAACCCTCTGAGTCTGGTGTTTCCTCTCCGCTTCCTTCAATCAGCTGTGAAGAAAGGCAAAGCACCGGCACCGGCACCGGCACCGGCAGCGAGCAGCACTAACCGAGGAGCAGCGAAGCGGGTCGGGCCCGCTGCGAGCTCCTCAGCCGAGGAGCCGGAGCTCAGCGAGGTGGAGGAAACACCCAGGAAGAAGAGGAGGAGGAGGAGGAGGAGTGATGAAGATAGAGAGCCTCCGTCCAGAACAGTTGAGTATTGTTGTTACTGAAAAGTCAGTTATTTGTATGGTGGACTGCTGTGTTTTGTTTTTGGTCAAATTTGCCTTGAGAAGTAACTTAAAGGATAAGGCCGGTGTTTTTTAATGCATTGCTTACTGTCAACAAATCCTATGAAAATAACAAAATCAGCAAAGCGTTTGCTCTCCTCCCGTTACTTTCCGACTTCCCACGTTCCGTTTTTAGCCGTCAACCCGGAAGTCATTGGCTCCAATTGTTAAGCTAAAAACCTTTAAACACAGCTCACAAAGACATAGTTTACATTTTAAAAATCGCTAACTGTTACCATGAAAAGTCAGGCTGTTGTAGTTATTACCAAATCAAATTCAAATGGGAACAAATTCTTCATTACGGCAGGGACTATTTTCTGTGCTACGGAACTACTTTCCTGAGATGGAAAAAGTGTTTACAGCCGGCTTATTAAGTTGGTTTTTAATCGTTTTTTTAATACAGTGGAGTTCTATGGCTGCTGGGACATGGCTGCGTTGGGCAGCGGCTACATGGACGAGACTTGTTGGCAAAACAAATTCATTGTTGATTTTGTTATTTTCATAGGATTTGTTAACGGTAAGAAATGCATTAAAAAACACCGGCCTTATCCTTTAAGGACAATATAAGAAGTAATGAGATATCCACCATTTGAAAATAATCTGACAGTCATCTGACAATAATTGCCGGCATGAAAGTAAAACTCACTATTAAATATTATTGGAGGTATTAGCTATTTAGCAGAAGGGCGGCCTACTGAGAGAGACTGTCCCGTGATTGGAAGGTCCCAGGTTTGATTCCTGCTATGGCCACTGTTTGTGTCAGCATCAGTGACCATGTGAGCTGTTGAGGTGTCAAGGTGTGAGAGCGTCTACTACACTGGTTCCCAACATGGGGTCCGTGGACCACCAGTGGTCCTTGAGGGGGTTCCAGGGGATCCCCAGCAAATTGATAAATTGTTAAACTTCACCATTATTTCATTTACAAGAAGTTAACACAATTAGAGAATGTAGAAGAATGACTGTTTTGATCATAGTTTCTCTGTTATCTCTCTACCTGCAATACAGATAGTCTTGTAATTCTGGACAAAATCATATCTAACAATAAAAATATTCTCAGATTTGGGTCTGAGAGACAAAATCTCAATGGGGGACTGTCTAAATGGGGGTCCGTGGCTCTAATGTGGACTCAATTAGGGGTCCTTGATATGAAAAAGGTTGAGAATCACTGGTCTACTAAATGCCGAAATTGTGATCGCCCTTTACTTACAAAATAGTAATAGAGGATGAGGTCATGTTTTTTTTAAATACTGAGCAAAGTACGGTTTTCCCCAATATGGATATGGCATTCTGAAGCCCCTCATTTTCAGTTTTCCCTTGTGTTTCTGCTGTTTTATGTCGACTTCCCTCTCAGGCTCCCAAAGCCAGGCAGCGGAGGGAATCCCCCCGGGCCGAGGAGAGCGAGGAGTCGGACGGCTTCGACGCCGAGGTGGAAGAGGAGGGAAAAGCAGCCGAGGCGTCCGCGGCTCACAGGAACACCGCAGCGCCGGCGGCTGACCTCGGCGACCCCGAGAACGAGGACCAGGAGTCAAGAAACGGACGGACGGCCGACAGAGCGCAGGCCATGGGATCAAACGTCCAAAAACCGTCCAAAACCCCGCTCAGAACGCCATGCCCGTACGGGAAGGACTGCTACAGGTACGCAAACCTCTGCAGAGGCAACAACCGAACTGAACACTTTCAGAGCGAGACGGAGGGGAAAGGATGAGTGTCAGATGTTCCAACAAGTGACTGATTTCAAGGCTTTTTCTTTGATGTTGCCAATTAAACGCAGGATGAGATAAGTGCACTCGAGCTGATGAACATGAGGCAAACCATATTAAATTCACTCAGATCCAAAAGCTTCCCAAGCAGCTGCCTCTTATCAGAGACTCCTAACATGAGCTGCACACTTTCCACTTCAGATCTTAGGTCTCCAATTTAAGTTAGTTTTATTACAGAAACACTTATAGCTGCACTAGCCAAGATTCTTATGCAAAAAGGCCGAGTCTGTCCTGGTCTGCACTAGTCTGCAGATTTTGGGGCAGGCGGCGTGGCCGGTTGGCACAGAAAATCTATATATAAGTGTATGAGGTAGGGCTGGGCGATATATCAATATTATATCGATATCGTGATATGAGACTAGATATCGTCTTAGATTTTGGATATCGTAATATCGTGATATGGCATAAGTGTTGTCTTTTCCTGGTTTTAAAGGCTGCATTACAGTAAAGTGATGTCATTTTCTGAACTTACCAGGCTGTTCTAAAACAGGGAAGGAAACCCTGTCTTTGCATTTTATTTTGATCACAGTCTTGTTTTAATAAAAGTGCTTGTGACATCTCACATGTGGCTTTGACTTACAACTGAACATTTAGCCCACTTCGTAGAAAATACCGAGATATATATCGTGTATCGCCATTCAGCCTTAAAATACCGAGATATGATTTTTGGTCCATATCGCCCAGCCCTAGTATGAGGGGAACAGACTCTAATCTCTTGCCTCCTGACGTGAGTCGGAGCCACTACGATTATATCAAACATGTTTGATTTTTACAAGCGGAATCTGGACGCAGTCGGGTCGTGTGTACTCGTCAACAACTCAAATGCGAATGGATCCCGTCAATAGCCAATGAAAAACTATGCAATCCCAAAATTATTTTATTTTCTGTTTTACAAAGGAGAAAAGGGAAATCAAGTCCTTTGTAAATGTTGTGTCTGCTGTTTCTCACCAGGAAAACGCCTTGTATACTTTCCTTTTCCATTTTTGGATTTTGAAATTTAAATCATCATTCGTTTTTCATTTTTTATTTTCTGTTTCTGAAAAGAAAATAGAATGGCCAAAAAATACACGGACTGTTTTGCCCTCTGTTTCTTCCTTTATTCCATGCAGATGGTGGCGCAACAACAACAGCAAGCTCTAGTACGCTACCCATAAAAATGTATAATGTGAATTTATATCTATCTATCTATTTACCCCATGTTTGCTTTGCTACCGGCATCTCATAGCGTACCGCGAGAGCTCGTGTTTTCATGTGAGTTTGGTGCGTTCAGTTTGGTTCAGTTGCAGTGACAAGTCGAGTAGTGTGTGATCCCTCATCTGGCGTAGTCGTTAAGTGTGTGATCCCCAGTTTTTCAATCGTCATAAACAAAATCAGCAGAAACCAGTCGGTTAGTGTATACGCCCAGTCTTTTCATAATCTGTTAGGATTTTAAAAGTTGTGTGGTGAATCCCCAGCCTTAGCCCTAAATCACAAAGTGGGGCTGCAAGGGAGAAGAGCGTCCCATCCCCACTAACCGATTTGCTGTAGATTCACCGTATTTTCCCAAATTTTGTTTGGTCACTGACAGGAAATCTTCTCTGCACACAGGAAGTGACAAATCAAAACCTAAGCATGAAATACAAATAAAAGTCCTGAGAAGTATCAAGCCAGCGCTCCGTCCAGAGAAAGCTGGACTCTCCAGCGATGGTTGAACCTGCTGTGAACATTTTTTTTTTCCACCAGCAACTAAGAATTTACATTTAGGTCTGAGGAGAATTACATGATTTCTGGGTAATGAAGTCCTTCAATCTTTCAAAAATGCAGTTATCTCTCGATGCCACTTGGGGCCGCCAAAGTGCAAAGTTACCTAGTGGGTTTGTTCCTGAACTGTGAACTTTGCTGCATGTCGTCCCCCTTTTGCCTCTGTCCCTCTGTGTCTTTCTCTCTTTTGTCTCCTTTTTCTCTTGACTGTGTCCAATTTAATGAAGCAGAAGAAATACCTTAAAAATAATCTTTGAACAAACACTCATCGATGGGAACGGACTAACATGTGATGCAGCGTGCAGCTCTGAAATGCAGTGATAAAGTTTGGTCAACAAAATCCATCTCATATTTGGGTTATAGGTGTATAACGAAGGAGCGGCAGCAGTGAAGTCGTCCATGTCTAAAGTGAAATGTTCCTTTTCCAGTAAACTGAAGACTCATCACCTCCCTGTTTTCCCCGGCCTCTCTCAGGAAAAACCCGCTCCATTTCCAAGAATGCAGCCATCCAGGTGACACCGACTACGAGGAGGAGGAGGAGGAGGAGGAAGAGACGGAGGAGGACGACCGACCCGAGTGTCCTTATGGCACCGACTGCTACAGGTCAGACATCACAGCAGAGACTCTATGGCCGCTGGATAAAAGGGAATGCTGGGAAGTTTAGTGAGAAGCCTAATGAGCGGATTTTAGTTAGTGAGAGACGAGCCTCACAGCCTGCAGGACTGGTTAGTATTGCTGGGAGTCTTTGGTTAGTTCATGAACTAAAGGCATTTACCAACCCACAGATATTTGACTGAGCACTTTTTCGCTTGGTGTTAGAAGGGAAAACAACACTGTCTCCTCTTTGTTTACAATGCATTACTAAATAAGTTCATACCTTCATATCTTACATCTCTTTTAAAGCTCAAATCTCCCTCTTATAAGACACGTGCACAGGAATATTTGACTCTTGAAACTCCCTTCATTAACACTGAACTTGGGAAATTAGCTTTTAGTTTTTATGCACCAGACAAGTGGAACAGGCTGCAGGAATTGCTGAAACTAAATCAGATGGTTTCCCTCAATCATTTTAAGCTTTTATTGAAGGTTGAACATGGTAACAGTGGAGTGTTCCTGTTTCTATTGATCTGCAAAGATGCTTTGTGTTATATGTAAGGCTTCAGGTATTTTCTATATATTGTGTTGTTATGTTGTTTTGTTTTTTTGTTCTCTGTGATGCTTTATTGTTATTGTATTGTATCAGGGCGTCATTGTAAAAGAGGGCACCTGCATAACCACACTGAATAAATAAAGGTAAATAAATAAAATAATAAATATAGCTTTGTGGCAGCAATGGAACGGGTTGGTCAATAACTCTGCCATTTCTTGCCTGATTCCTTTGCTACTTTCAGGCAAAGTAAAGGCAAGTCTAAGAAGCCTGTAGACCGAATTTGGTGTCATTCTGACTGGTCTAAGATGATTTTTTAGGGACGGCAGGGCTGAGCCTTAGGGAGTTTATTACAGCGCCCCCTATGGGCCAATCGGTGCCATTTTTTGTATCCCAGCAGCGGTTGACCGGGACTATCTATATGCCAAAATAGACAAAAAGTTATCAATGTATGGACGAGTTATTGGACAAAATACCACATTGTGTTTGTTTCATGCTGGTAACACTCATGAATCACACGATGATTTTGACTTTCTTCCCTTTGCAGGAAAAATCCTCTTCACAGGAAGGAATACAAACACACCAAGAGACCAGGTAGGCTTTATTTTTGTATTCTGTTTGATCTTCTTTCCATGTTAACAGTAAACAGTGAGACCAATAAAATTCATATACAGCACCATGATGCCTTTTTTTCATGTAGTGTTCAGCAGTGAGGACATGGTTCACATTATCAACATTCAGACTGTACAGGATGTTATGTGGGTCAGCTGTCTTTCACCTGTCTCTGTTTCCGATCATACTGACATGTTTATGTCGAGTATTTATTTAAAGGAATGGAATTGCACTTGACAAAGAATATGTTTCTATCAAATATATTTTCATGACAGCAGGGTATCTGTAGGTTCTTAAAAAGGCACAAATAGTCATAAATTACACTATCTGAATGACTTAAATAGTTGTCATTTTCCACCATGTAATGACAGGTTTATTTTTCATAAATGTAGGTAGCGGTAATGACAGATTCTTTACATTCTGTGATGTTTAGTTGAGTTGGAAATGAAGACAAATGAAATGAGGCCAGTGCCATGAGAGCAGGGTTAATACAATATGACAAACAAGTTGTTGTTTTTGTCACAGATGCTTTAATCAACATACTTGGACATGATGTCCCTAAACATGTAATTTCCCGGTGTTCTTTTTCTCACGCTGGTTATTTATAGTCTCAGAAGTTTAATTGGCTCTGTTGAAGCAGAAACACGCTGCTCGTGCTTCTTCTTGCATCTTTATTCTGGTGTTGAATGTGACTCCAGGTGGCATAAAAAGGCTTTTTTAAAACACAAAACATTTTCGGTCCTCATTTTCGGGGCATCGACTGCCGTCCTTCACAGGATATCTGTAGATGAAGGGTGAATCCATTTGATTCAGTGAGAATATTCTCATAAATAAAATTTAAACGAAGATAATGTACATAATCAATGAACACCAAGACAGATCAAATGAAATATTGTAGAATATCCCCCATAATTACTCCATCTGAAGTCGAGTCAGGCGGTCGGACTGAACGTTTGATTCTGTCGTCTTCTGAGCTCAAAGCATTCACTAATCAACAAAATAAAAACATGACAAAAGATTTTCTGCGTTCACAAGAAGAATCGATTTAGCGGACGTAGCCTCGGCCTCAAGAGATGGAAGGATCAATCACACACACACACACACACACACACACACACACACACCTTCCCTGACTCCTGGGTTAGGATAGGATCTACAAACCCACTGGGAGATATTGACTTTTTGTTAGCAGGTTGTATAAGCTAATTTAATTGCCTTTCAGGATATAAAACCCCATTCTATCGGAAACGACCTTGTGACCCGTTCACCTGTGGAACGACTCATCAGGCCGATTTCCCCTCTAAAGAGAAACCAACAGGAACATTTTGTCCCTCTGAACCACATTTTTACACTGTAGTCTCTTATCCAAACCCACTTACAGCCAGTTAACACGGTTATTCTTCTGTTAAGGATGAACAACATTAAAGCTCCATATGGTGTAAAGCAGGACTCCCCTCTCCTCTGTGGTGATAAAGGAGTTGGATGGTCTATCTAAACATGGTGAAAGTATCATAACTAAATCCACACAATCCATATTAGTGCAGCGAGCCTCTAAACGAGTCGTTTGGACTTCCGTAACTTTGTGACATCACAAAGGTTCGCTCATTATCATTTTTGTAAGAAATAATAGACTAACAAAGTGTTTTTTTCAAAGCGGTCGAGCGGTTGTCATTGTTTATTACCGGAGAGTTTCCCCTACCTGTAGCTGCCGGTTAGCCGATCGGGAACAGAGGGGTCGTTAATATTAATGAGCCTTAAAGACACGGCGACAGAAACAGCCTGTTCTTGGTAAGGCTCAGAGAGATGCTGGAAAATGAACGTGGAGAAATGGATTGAGAGTGTTTTTGGTTCATGACACCACACACACACACACACTGCGTTACATCACCTGAAAGCTCTCTCTCCTCTGGCTGCTGTGACCTCTGACCTTTAACCTCCTCACTATCGGTTGCTTGTAACGCTGGTGATGGAAGAATTGAAGCTTCTTGCCCTGTTTCCCTCTGTAAATCACTCTGGATAAGTCGAAGCTGTACTCTTCCTCTGCAGCGCGGAGTACCAGGACAGCTCCCAGAAACCCCGCTGCTGCTGATGAAGACGAGGACGAAGACTTCGGGGACGAAGACAGCTTCATTAACGACGACAGCGAGGACGTCGGCGACGACTCCGACTACGTCCCTCCTGACTCGGACAGCGGTAAGGAAGACGTCAAAGGACTCCAGAAAGAAGCGAAGGCCTTTCTGAAGAGGCGGAAATAAACACAAACTACGTTGAGGTTTTTTGTTGTTTGTTTGTTTGTTTTTGTGTTGTTTTAAAGCTGCACTAGGCAAGACTTTTATCTAAGAATAGAAATAGTTTTAGAGCGTCTCATTCGTCTCATTCCCACTGACTGAGACGCTGCAGATTCTCCCTGTTTGTCCAAATTGGATTTTGATTCCAGTGTTTGCTCACTGGTCTTTTCCTCTCTCTCTTTGGTTTTTCTTTGGTATAAAGCATCACAGACCGCTTTGCTGACCTCACCTTACAGGATTTCTGGGTAATGAAGTTTAAATTTGTCAAACGGTTTACCTCTCGCTGCCTTTGGGAGACGCCAACGTACAAAATCTGTACGAGGAATCTTCGCACTTTTGGCGTCCCGAAGTGTATTTTTTAAAGTTTGAAGGACTTCATTACCCAGACATCCTGTAAGCTGACGTGAGTGAAATAGTATCTTGGGTCGTGTCTCTTCCTCCATGATAAAAACCCTCAAAATCAGTGATTCTGTGATCTGTTGCTCCGGTAGAGCAGACTGGAGAATTGTTTTTTTTTTTTCTTCTCTCCATTCACTGCCATTATCTGGAGGAACAGTCTGAAAATCACTTCTAGCACATAAAGGAACGCCGACAAAGCAGATTCTGTCAATATATAAAAAAACTAGTCATGCTGCTGAATTGTTTTGAAGTGAATCTCTTTCTTTATGTTTATTAAACCTTTCAGTCCAGTGTAACACCACAAATGCTTCAGACTGGATTTCAGTGTTAAGGACAAGGTACTAGCAGTCACTTCTTGTACCGACACCTAAAATTAATTTGGACAAACGGAGAATCTCCAGCGTCTCACTTTATTGCGGCTGGGACGCTCTGCTGCAGCATCATTTTGTGATTTAGCTGATATGTTTATTTTTCTATGAAAATCTGCAGCTTTAAATCCAAACTTAATTCAATAAATGTTTCCACGCCAAACAGCCCTTCATTTCTTTTGACTAGAGTTTCCTCTCCTCCTCTCCTCTCCTCTCTCGTCCTCTCCTCTCCTTGTCTCCTCTCCTCTCCTCCTCTCCTCTCCTCCTCTCCTCTCCTTGTCTCCTCTCCTCTCCTCCTGTCCTTTCATCTCCTCTCCTCCTCTCCTCTCTTCGTCTCCTCTCTCCTCTCCTCTCCTTGTCTCCTCTCCTTGTCTCCTGTTCTCCTCTCCTCTCTCCTCTCCTCCTCTCCTTGTCTCCTCTCCTCTCCTCACCTCCTCTCCTTGTCTCCTCTCCTCTCCTCGTCTCCTCTCTCCTCTCCTCTCCTCCTCTCCTTTCATCTCCTCTCCTCCTCTCCTCTCTTCGTCTCCTCTCTCCTCTCCTCCTCTCCTTGTCTCCTCTCCTCTCCTCACCTCCTCTCCTTGTCTCCTCTCCTTCTCTCCTCTCCTTTCCTCTCCTCTCCTCTCCTCTCCTCTCCTTTCCTCTCCTCTCCTCCCCTCCCCTCCATGGTGGGACACACAAACACACAAACCGCTCTCCAATTATATTAGTGGGATGTTGGTATTTCTGTTCACAAAGCACACACACACACACACAGAAGAGTTTCTGTGTTGAGACTGGGAAGCACCCTGAAGTGTGTTTTATTCTGGGAATACACTGGAAATAATCAATACTCTACCAAAACAAAACAAGCACAAATCAAGGACAAAATGTTTAGGACTGGGATCCAAGGAACAATTAGGATCTGTGAGTCCAGAATGTAGGGGAACAGAACCCAGTGAATCTGCTTTCATTGTATTTTATAAGATTACATTTATTTTTTTCATCTGTTCAGATTTGCCTTCTCTTGATTTAGATTTAGCTTCATCATTCCTTGTTTGGATGTGATTTCAATTCCCCCTTGTGAATATGTATTATACATTTTAGATATAGTTCGGTTATAATTCTGATGTCGGACTTTTTTTATGTCATGCAAATAAATACACCCTAACAAATTAAGTCTTTCCTGTCTTGATTTCACGGAAGAGTCGATGTAAATGCCCCCCCGGCACACACAGACACACAAGCCCAGCTACATATGTGTTTCACAGTCTATAGTATTGATCCCCATGGCAGAAGGTGGGTCCCCAGTGTATTATCACCTTGAATTATGCATGTTTAAGACTGAAGTTTCATTAAAGGGAAGTAGGCGGAGGTGATGAAGTAGAAATGTGGCCATAAAACAGCCGATGGTTCTACAATACATGCGGTCTCTGGAGGACTGATGTCTTGTTTTTCAAGTCCACATCAGAAACCCAGCGGCTCTCCTGTCAGAAGGACTTCTCCAGGTTTAATTAAAATGCTTTCCATCTACAGACTCCTCCTCCTCTTCCTCCTTCTCCTCCTCCTCCTCCTCCTCCTCCTCCTCCTCCTCCTCCCAAAGGTCAAACGCTAAAGAAAGAGTCCAGGCGGTGAATGCATTTCAACGACAAATCTTCATTACACACGTCAGACATGTTAATGTTACGAGCAAACCCTGGCACGGTAATTACATTCCTCATGAAATCCTTGTATGTCAAATGATCTACGAGGCCACAATCTGACAGAGTGAAGTATCTTCCCGAAATAGAAGCTCGTTCTGATTCAAGTCACAAACGCAGACTTTCAGATCCACAGAGCAGAACTAATATCACCTCAGTCATTTTCATGCTTTGTGACCCTCTTCTTACCTACGGTTTTTAAAAATCCACCTTCAGACCAAATAAAGCAGTGGTTCTCAACGTGGGGTCCGGGGACCGCCAGGGGTCCTTGAAGGGGTTCGTAGGGGTCCCCAGCAAACTGATGAATTGTTAAACTTTAACATTATTTTGTTTACAAGAAGTGAACACAATTAGAGAATGTAGAAGAATGACTGTTCTGATCATAGTTTCTCTGTTATCTCTCTACCTACAATACAGACAGTCATGGGATTCTGAACTAAATTGTATCTAACAATAAAAATATTCTCATGGCTCTAATGTGGACTAAATTAGGGGTCCTTGATATGAAAAAGGTTGAGAATCACTGAAATAAAGGCTGGTCTAGAGGCTAATGGGACCGTCCAGTAACTGAAAGGCCACAGGTTTGATCCCCCTAACAGCTCTTGGTCCTGTCGAAATGTCCCCAAAGGAATATAAAACCTCAAGCTCACTTTATTGAGCTGTCAATCAATGTTCACGGCAATTTTAGGATGAAACGCATCCATCCTGGTCTTCTTCACAATACGTCACATTATGCTTTTTTCCTATTTTTTTTCTCTGCAAATCCCAGTTTACTGTCACCAACTTTCTGAATAACCTTTGACTGATCAGTGTAGTTTTGGTGCTTTTGAATTTTTAGTAGGCCGAGAAAGACTCAAACTGAGGGAATCGTGACCCTTTACACAAGACACTGAAGCCACTACCCTCTCAGAAAATAAGAAAGAAAATAAGGTACATATGGGGCTCACCCAGGACCTTTGTCACATGGCGTCCCCTTCTCTCTCCCAGTCCTCCCTGTCTCTCTCGACTTTGAACTGTATAATAAAGGCAAAAAATACCAAGAAAAATGAAGAAAATAACGTACATAGTTGTGCCTTTTTTCGCTGGGGCTGTACCTTATTTTCTCTCTTCTTTTCAACATTTAAATAGGATATTTAAATGTTGTTTGTAATGTGTTTCATGATGACCCTGATGAAGGCCACAAGCTGAAACGTGTTGGTCTAACAATAAAGTTGTTCTATATACTACAAGTGTTGCTGGAGTTTTCTCCATGCACCCTGGAAGTAGGTGAAGTTGTGCCAGAAACCCCTGCTCTGCTTCTACTCCACCTTATTTTCTGGCAGCGAACTCATTGTAATTCCCTCCGGAGAAGAGCGTCGGCTTAAATGCCTGAAACGTAAACAATGTAAACGTGTTTGCAGAGCGACCTCATGAATAATTCGTTTTGGAAAATGTCTGATGAAACCTTATCTCCGGCGGTGAAGTGTGGTTTTACACAGTGTGTGGCCTCAAATCCAGAACCATCCGGCTCAAACCAAGGTGGCTGAATATGGAAAGCGGCTAATCTGAAGTCAAACTGCTGTTTACTCATTATCAGCGGCATCCAGCTGTTTGTTGTGGGCGGCTTCTGCAAAACACGGAGTAACACGGAGTAACACGCGTGTCGTGAGCGCCGCACGTGGCGACCCGCACGCCACGCATTCATTAATCATCATGAACAGGCGGGCTGCCTCATGAATTTAAACAGGCAAAGACTCGTGACAAGGTCTCCGCTCACGACTCAAAACCTGTCTGACCGTGAGCGGGGGACACTGGATGCAGAGAAGAGAGATAAATAAAAACTCACACTGTTATCCAGCATGTGCCGTTTCCCCCAGAGCGCCTTGCAGCTTTGCCTGATATCAGACAGAATTGTAAACTCGTTCCACTCCGTCTCCGTCTCCAGTCTTCATTGCCTCCACTCTAACCGATTTCCGTGGGGGAGGGGGATTCGATTTTCCCCTAACCGATCACTAGAGACCGACGTAACCACCTGAATCTAACGTCAGTTTAAGTCGACTCTGATGCGTAACCATGACAACACCAGAGACGGTTCAGAAAGTATAGAGCATCTTTGACACGGAGCCAAGTAAAAACAAAGTACGACGACTTTTAATGGATTCAGAACAGCCTGGATAGCAGCGTCTATCTTGTCTATAGCGGTCGCCATTGTTGTTATTACTCCTCCTTGGTTCCGGCTCACAGCTTGACAACATCATTAGTCCCCCCCCCTCCCCCCGGGGCTCATTGGACCGATCATTTTTCAACCGAGAAACCGCTGTTTCATGTCACGATGCCAGACCAGAATCAGTCAACTCGGGTGGAGTGGGCGGAGTCAAAGGTCTGGACCCAGGCAACCTTGCAGTACCTTGATGCTTACAGTTTTTACATCGGTGGTCCCACTGGGAATCACACAACACAGTCTCAAAATTTTGCAAACTGAACGCGAACTCTGAAACGCAGATTATAATGTTGTGGACACGAATAATGTGAAGATTAAGTTCCTTGATGAAAGCATGTGACAACAGCAGGAACTGGACTCAACATTTTCTCGTGATCGCCATGTAAAAATGTCAGCTAACGGTTGACTTTAGGCACCTTAAACTGTTTGGTTAAGGTTTTGGTCATGGTTAAATACATGAAAACTCCCCTTCCCAGTAGAAAACTTATCATGAGTTGGGAATTGAAACTACTTGTGTTTCTAATCGTGTCTCCTCCACCTAATCCTTTCCTGCTGGGGAAACGGATTTCTGCAACTTATTTATTTACATTTTGAAGTCATCCTGCTCCTTTCACACAATTTCATCAGACCAGACTGGAACCAAATCCGCCCCCCCCTAACCCCCCCGGTGGTTCACATTCACAAACTTGCTAGAAGGAAGGCAGATTGTGATTTGAATGATGGAGAACATGAACCTGCAGAGACTAAACCATTCCAAAGACATGTGACTGTCTGCCAGATATTTTAGCACAAGCCGGGGAGAAAAAAAAACACGGTATGGGTGAATATTGCCAGATGTAACGGGGTCTGATTTACACCGTGAAGTTGTCAGGTTTATGGAAGGGAATTATTTCACACTCCAATTCCTTGTCTTGTGATGTTCTCTGTCTGGAAGAAAAGATATCCAGCAATCATCAGCAGTGTTACTTCCGCTGCTGAAAATGTAATCGCATCTGATAAAATCACACACTCACTCGCACGTTACATAGCGCCATGTCCAAAATAAGTTATCAACATCACACCAGTAATGAACATCATTCTCAAAGCAGGTAAACATTATGATTTCTTCTTCGTAGTCTGAACATGGTGAACTGGTCTGAGGACTGTCGGTATAACGATAATCCTTCCTTAGCGTCATCATTCTGAGATCAAGACTGGTTGATGGGGAATGTGATGCTCAGTGAGTTCTACATTGAGATGAAGTCATTGGTCAGTTTTATCCTGTAATGCATCTCAATGTGAAGAAACTCCTCGCTGTCGTTCAGGCATCTGGGGCCGGATTCACAAAACCCTCTTAAGAAAAAAAATCTTCTATGTGCCATTTTTTTTAAAGAAAAAAAATAGGAAAAAATGCTATTCTCAAAAACAGTTCCTATACATTTACATAACTTTCTTCTTATGTTTCTTCCTAAGAAAACACTTAGGAATAAATGGTATTCTTGAAATGAAAGTTGTCAAATTTGTTCTTGATTTTTTTCTTAACTTTAAGACGGCCCTTCACCTGTCTTAAAACTCCTACAGTGAAAAGGTAAGCCTCTAATATCATATATTTAAACACATTTTAGACAAGTAGGTTATAGTTCAAAGTCTTCATAGGTTCCCCTACACCTAACATTAAGATGAACATTTATTGTAAAGCTTTATTTGGTGTAGGGCCAGGTAGGCCTCTGTCTCATGTCTGTTGGAAATAAGCTGCAAATTTTACAGTTACCAACAGCAACCAATGTTTAAATCTTTGCTCTAGTTTCCCTAAATAGATTTTTCCCCAATTGTTTTGTAGATGGAAGCACTTTGGGTTGCCTCCTAGCCTTGTCTCCTAGCCTCCTAGCCTTGTCTCCTAGCCTCCTAGCCTTGTCTCCTAGCCTCAATGGTAGTAAGCCTAAAGTTTATTAACCAGAATTAATTCAGGCCCTATTTTGAGAAGTTCTTAAGTAGGAAAATTAAAGAAATTTGTAAGAAATAAGAAAATATTGAGGAATTGCACTTAAGAGCCTTCTTAAGAACTTCCTCAAATTTCCTCTTATGTAATTTCTTAAGAACTATCTTAAGAACACATTGGTGAATCCGGCCCCTGGTCTGCCAGAGGAAGACAGCACTGATCCTGGCAATTTAACACTCAAGTCGTCTGGGCAACCACTCTTTCAACCACTGCTCGGTGATTATAATTGGTCCTCATCGGTCAGCTGACTTAGCGGTTTAATTGCAGTGTTTTCCAACCCACCCAGACATTATTTTTTGACCACTGTTCCACCTATTTGTTATTCCTGATCACTGGACATCAAGCACTTCTCTTTTTCTGCCACAAACATAGTGAAAGCTCTTACAACATGTGAGTTTCTCATCATCAAAACACAAAAAAATCCACCTGGTTTTCCACGAGTTACACAGACCAGTCCACGGTGTCTCCGAGCACGGAGGCTGTGATGTTTTACCTGTTTGAACATGTTAACGTTAACGCAGTGTGTTTCAGCGTCACTGGAGACACTTTTGTCTGGAACCAGTCCGTCCAGCTGATGTGCTTTCCTGTCTCAGTTGGGAGTCGGCTGTATGCAGTCCTGCCTGATAAAGTCTTTTATATTTTAACATGTTGGACTGTGCACACACACTGTGTTCACACTGCAGCCGCTCCAGAAACCAGTTTCTGGAAGTACATGAATTTTTTTACAACTGGAGAAACATCGTCCCGAGTTGACCACAGCTGTCTCCTTATCTGTTGACCCTTGAAGGTTGGCTGCAGCTGAACTTTTGGGTGACATGGTACTAGCCCTGCTTTATGTCCCACATTCGATGCAACTCTATTGCTGCTACAGCCAGCAATCTGAGTTGAAATTGCCTATTGGAGTTGCATGGTGATGCAATCTGGGAACCCATCGTCTATCGGTCTGACGACGATTAGACTCTGGGGGCGACGGCCAATATTTGGGGGTTTCCGGGGGTTAGCCAGCGGACATCCGGGCCAAGACTTCCTCTTCCGTGCTCCGGTCATTGTTTACAGTCCGATTAGCAACTTGAGACATGAGAGTCGAACGTTTCTCCACACAAAACACAAACATCGATACTTTTTGTAGGTGTTTTAGGTCCGGACGACATTTGGGCTAATCTCTATAAACAGATATCTGCATATCAGACGTCGTCTCTCAACTCCGACTCCATTCTCACGTCTCAAGTCGCTAATCGGACTGTAAACAATGGCCGGCGCACGGAAGAGGATGTCTTGGCCCGGATGTCCGCTGGCTGCACCGGAAACCCTGAAATATTGGCCGTCGCCCCCAGAGTCTAATCGTCCTCAGACCGATAGACGATGGGTTCAGAGATTGCATGGTGATGTGGTTGCTAGTGGTCTGCCTGCAGGGTCCAGATGTTGAACCTCTATCTCGGCCGAGTTCCCTCCACCTCCTCAGTCACTCGGACGGAGGAGGTTCGCGCCTCGCCTTCGTCCACCGTCTTCAGCTTGCTCGCCACAAAGGTCACCGACCTCAGCGGGAACCTGCGCACCGTCCTCAGGCATTTGGTGTTGTTTCGAACGCTCACAAAGCAGAGGGTGTTGATGACCCCGTTGCTCATGGCGATGCACTCGATGATGTAGAAGGCCACCAGGGAGTTCCTGTCCCGGGAGATGAGGGTGGGGTAGAAGTCGCGGAGCAGGGTGAAGCCGTAGTACGGCGCCCAGCAGAGGACGTAGGCGGCCAGCACCAGGATCAGCACCACCACCGTCCTCCGACGCCTCTGGAGCCTCTTCCGGATCTGCTCCGTCTGGAAACCCGGCACGTTCTTGAACCACAGCTCCCTGGAGATCCGGATGTAGCAAACCGCCATGACCGTCACCGGGCCCATGAACTCCAGGGCGAAGACGAACAAGAAGTAGGAGCGGTAGTAAACCTGCTGGTCCACGGGCCAGATCTGGGCGCAGAAGGTCTTGTGGGTCCGGCTGGCCACGTGCGGGTACGTCGTCTCCGAGGCCATGTAGGCCGAGGGGATGGAGATGACGATGGGCACGATCCAGACCGTCAGGATCAGCCAGTAGGCCGTCTGGTGCTTCATACGAGGCTTCAGAGGGTAAACGATGGCCATGTACCTGCAGACAGAGAGACGGGTCTTTTTAAAGAGCTGCGGACAGTGTGCTGTTCACAAACTTTAAAAGACTCCAACAGAGGATCGGTCTCACACTGTTTCCACCTGCGCTTCACTCAGCAGTGAGTGCCGTCCTCACCGCAGATCATCAAACAGCATGAAACTACACCAAACAATCCTCTGATCGTGTGTAATTTGTCAGGTTTACACTGAAAAATATCATACAATTGAGGCAAATTAACCAAGAAAAAAGACAAGATTACACAAGAAATGAAATGTTAAGATGCAGCTATATGAATTACAGCTGCGTTCAACACAGCTGGACGTGAGATCAGGCGAAGATTACTTTTCTTTGTTCCCGCCGTTCAAAATTTTACACACCATTACATGGATTGAACGGTGTTGTTTGGGAGTGGGCTCATTTTCTAACTCACTTCACCCTTAGTGGATGAAATCTCTTGTGAAATAGCATTTGCAACGGTTCTTAGTGTTTGTTTTGACCTGCTTGGCATACCAGAACTGTGGTTTACCAGATAGATGAGTGCTTCAAAGTATAGATATAGATATATATATACAGTATATGCATTCATTTATTTAGTGTATGTCTGTACAATGTCATGCTATCTGAATTGACCTGATGAGGTAAACCCCACCTATACGGAGCTCCATGTAGCTCAAACATTCAAAATCATTACCAGATGACCTTAACTAAGCCACTACAAAATCTTCTGACATTACTAAACCTTGAATCACCCGTGACTCGGAGGGATTCGTGACCAATACAATCCTGGATCAATAACAGTCAGACACTGCATGCGTCACGCTGACAGATTCTGATGACACACAGTCCAGAATATCTGGGGAAGATTAGCTGAAATACACTCTGTAAATTCACTCTTACAGTGATGTCGAGGATGCCAGTCATGCCAGCGCTTAATTTCATTTCTGATTTTTACTTTAAGTGACAGCAGGAGGAGTAGTAATCCAGATTGGAAGCCAGTCTTGGATTAAAGTCTTGCAAATTGATGGTTTGGTCCTACTTTTGGATGTCAACCAAAAATGGTAATGAACCTTAATTTATATCTGGCACATGGTGAATACGTTGGATTTTACTGTTATCAGTGGCACAAACTTTGTACCGTTGATCCAGATCTTAGCGGGACATGATCAGATACGCTGCCAGATGTTCGGCTCTGCACAGATATGGAATCTGGAACCGCTTTGACATTTTGATACATGTTACATGTGGAGATTATCCATCTCTCCTTGCAGATGCTATTTTTTACACGGTTGGGGATGTCAACCATGATAAATGAAACGGGGGGGAGGAACCTTACTCAATTGGCTTCCTCTCTCTCAGCCGCTGCTCCCCGGCCACAGAGATCATGCTAGCTAAAACCGGTGACGGATTTCATGGAGGATCTTATTGGTCCCAGTGGGCAGAACCAGAGAAACACCGTGTCACTGCATCAGAAGGCAGAGCGTCTCCGGTCTGATACTGTGCTAAGCAAAGAAAGAAAGAAAGAAAGAACACACCATGCTAGAGCAAACTTGGAACACAAATCCTCAAATGTGAACTCCAATCGATAGTTGAAAAGCCAGTGCATGTTTGTGCACAGCGGGTGGTCTTCCCATTCACTACAATACAAACTGTGCTGCAGGCTTTACAGTTTCTCTCCAATTAGCGCTCACACACACACACACACACACACACACACACACACACACACACACACACGGCTCTGACCAGTCTGACTTCTCCTCCTTTACAGTTTTCTTGGCCCACTGAAGCATAACGACACCCAGTTTGGTCAATGTTGCCTTGGTGAGTTTTGATGCTTCAGCCTGTTGTTGGACGTCATTTTCTATTCTTTTACTATTCGGTGGTCATTTTATACAAATTCATCACTATACAAATACATAACTCTAGGGCAACCTACTGGATCTATTGCAATAATTACACTTATTCCAGTGCAAAATTACATTGCATTTATTTATTTTACTTATTATTTTAGAACCTGTGTTGTTGGCTGTGGATGTTTGTTTGCTGAGGTTGTTTTGTTTTGTTTTTGTTTTGTTTCCCTGAGTCTTTTAATTGCACTGAATAGGAGTAGCGCTCCTAATTTCGTTGTATTCTGTACAATGGTAATAAAGGCTTTCTATTTCTATTCTATTCTATTCTAAAACAGGCTTCCACTGTCTGTGAAAACAAACAGCTTAAACAGCTTGTCATGGCTTCTTCACAGTCACTGCACTGAATGAAAACGCATCGCTAACCTCTGAAGAGTCACACTGGTCAACAGCAGAAGACCCAGTGTGATATTTACCAAGACAAAGGATCTGCTGGAACTCGCCCTCGTGCTATTTAGGGCGACTGCCTACGTCCAAACCTAGCTTTGATGTTGGGGGGGGGCGGGGGTCTGGCTGAATCACACCCACCACACCTCCAGGAGGACCAACAGGACAGAGATGCTGGAGAATAGGCCTGTTTGACAATATGGCGACTATTATTATTTATTTTTTCCCTAGTTACCGTTGCTACAGATGCACGTCCAACCCTGACAGTGGCAGCGTGGAGCCTCAACAGCAACGTGTGTTTTCAAAATCCCTCTTATCATTGCCTAAAATCACTATGTCAGATGCAAGCAGCCAAAATCTCAGGTGGATTTTGAAGCCGATCCTGGAAGTGCAGCAGCAGCAGCAGCAGTTCCTCAAACGTCCACTAGAGGCTCCAAAAAGTCTCCAAACCGCCCAACTCCATGAAGTCAGTGGACCACGACCCAACTTCTGATAAAAATATAAAGCCAATCCATTTTTTCCACAAGAGGTTTTGGCCTCAGTAGCTAATTTCACTTCTTCTAATGTGTGTGCAGATGGAGATTTTCAAAATAATTGTGTCATTAACAGGATATAACAGATAAAACGTAGGGTGGTTTCCCTAGTGATTGACAGGTCGCCTGTCCAGTGACCGATTGGACCAATTTAACGTAAATAGTAAAATATTTTTCATTCTCTTTCAGTCATATATACTGTATGTAAGCCTTATATCATTTAACTTTAATATTTTTTACTAGCTACGTTCCCTTCGACCTGCATAACCTGGTAACATTATGAACAAATGTCACGTAACTGGACAAGAGATCGTTTCCCTTCGTAGTCTTGGAGGTAATTCTTAAAAAAAAAAACAGCTTGCAGCCCTCGTCAAGCTTCTTCCTCTCTGTGATCGAAAACTGGTCCACCAAAAGAACAATGTCTTTTGGTGAAACATCTGATAGATATCGCAGTGAGGACAGAAATACTCAAGGTGTGTCTTCCATGGACGCATTATTCTCATTTCATAAACACCGCTACTGCTGCTGAGTTTCCCCAACTATGACGATTTCCGATTTCCGTAAAAAAATCCGGAAGTGTGAAAAGAGTCGATTGAAGTTTCACATGTTGTGGGAACCTGTATCCATGTTGCCTTCGTGTATGGCAAGGAAGGAAGAAGGAAACGAGAGAAAGGAAGGAAGAAGGAAAGGAAGTAAGGAATGAAGGGAGGGGAAAGAAGAAGGAGGAAGAAAGAGAGATGGGAAGAAAAAGGGAGAGAATGGCATGATCTGATTAAACCTCCTTTCTCTGCACATTGGAACAGCACCAGTTTAATAAACCGCTCAAAACCCATTTTTATGATCTTGCTTTTAATTAATTAATCCCACCTTTTTATTTTAACACCATTGTTATTAATTCATACTTCTTTTATTTTTTCTTATACTTGTTTTATATTTCTTATACTTGTTTTGTGCTTTTTATATCTAGGATTGTTCTTTATTATTTTTAATTTATTTTATTATTATACTTGTTTTATCTTTCTTATACTTGTTTTATGCTTTTTATATCTTAGGATTGTTTTTATCATTATTTATTGGTTTTTACTGTTTCTCTTGTAAAGCACTTGGTAACACTTTATAATAACCATCATTAATAAATGGTAAATTGATAGTTAATTAAACTTTAGTTAATAGTCATTTTACTGTTAACAAACAATGAAATGATCATTAATAATGTTTACTAATTATTAGTAATACTATAATTTGTTATTTTATCATTCGTTTGTGTAATATAAAATCATTTGTTTATAAATTATATATTGTATCATAGCTGATAAGAGACGGTAAAAAGGGTAAAAAGCTATGATACAATATATAATTTATAAACAAATGATTTTATATTATTACTACAAACGAATGATAAAATAACATAAATTATAGCATTACTAATAATTAGTAAACATTATTAATGATGATGATGATGATTGTTTGTTAACAGTAAAATAACTATTAACTAAAGTTTAATTAACTATCAATTTACCATTTATTAATGATGGTTATTATAAAGTGTTACCAAGCACTTTGAGCTGCATTTTATGATATGAAAGGTGCTATATAAATTAAGTTTATTATTATTATTATTATTATTATTATTGTTATAATACGTTTAGTAACACTGAGCAACACTGTACACACATGAGCCATAAACCCAGATGCTCTTAGCACCATGAGTGCAAACCCCCAACACAATCTTCCCACTGAAACTGCTTTTGTTTTTCAAATTCGAATCAGCAGCTTGGAAAATGTCCTCACCCCGTCTTGTTGTTTTTCACAGGTCACAGGGTAGAGATTCACCCTCTGTTGTTGAGGCAGGCAACATTAGGTCTCCTGACACTATGAGACCCTATAAGACCCTATAAGACATCTACACAGGATCACACAGGCAGTCAAGCACATGAGGCAGAAACATGATGTATTAACAGCATGTCTTTCTGTTGAGGAAGCCGCTCATGTCCTCTCCTCAGCACAGTTAATGTTGGCGATGTCCGATGCTTTCAGGAGCTCATGTCACGACGCGCCCGTCCTTGAGCTAACGTGCGTATACCTTTACCGAGTGTGAAGGCATCAGCAGCACATAACGCACATCTCTCCTCCTCCTGTCTCTCTATAGGCGATACGTTCATGCTTCAGTGTGTGGAGGCAGATGCTCGTCTGTTGAAACCGCTGATTAAATCACTCTTAGACTCTCAAAGTGCCCTTTTATTGAACTGCAACTGATAAATAC